>NW_005871222.1:2354408-2390202 GCF_000147115.1 Myotis lucifugus
CCCGCCCCCCCCGCCACTCATGCCCTCACCCCTCTGGTGTCTGTGTCCATTGGTTAGGCTTATATGCATGCATACAAGTCCTTTGGTATATCTCTCCCCCTTACCTCCCCCCTCCCCTACCTTCCCTCTTAGGTTTGACAGTCTGATCTATGCTTCTCTGTCTCCAGATCTGTTTTTGATCACCTGTTTACATTATTCATTATATTCCACAAATGAGTGAGAGCATGTGATATTTATCTTTCTCTGACTGACTTATTTCGCTTAGCATAATGCACTCCAGGTCGATCCATACTGTTGCAAATGGTAGAAGTTCCTTCCTTTTTACAGCAGATTAGTATTCCATTGTGTAGATGTACCACAGTTTTCTAATCCACTCATCTGTTGGTGGGCACTTAGGCTGTTTCAAATCTTGGCTATTGGAAATTGTGCTGCTATGGACATAGAGGTGCATATATTCTTTCTGATTGTTGTTTCTGGTTTCTTGGGATATATTCCTAGAAATGGGATTACTGGGTCAAATGGCAGTTCCATTTTTAATTTTTTGAGGGAACTCCATACTGTTCTCCACAGTGGCTACACCAGTCAGCATTCCCACCATCAGTGCATGAGGGTTTCTTTTTCTCCACATCCTCTCCAGCACTTGTCATTTGTTGATTTGTTGATGATAGCCATTCTGACAGGTGTGATACGGTACTCCATTGTCATTTTGATTAGCATCTCTTGAATGATTAGTGACTTTGAGCATGTTTTCATATGTCTCTTGGCCTTCCTTATGTCCCCTTTTGAAAAGTATCTATTTAGGTCCATTGCCCATATTTTGATTGGGTTGTTTATCTTCCTTTTGTTAAGTTGTATGAGTTCTCTGTAAATGTTGGAGATCACACGGACTGAAAGTGAAGGGATGGAAAAATATCTTCCAGGCAAATGGAAATGAAAAAAAAAAAGCTGGGGTAGCAATATTTATATCTGAAAAAATAGACCTCAAATTGAAGGCCATAACAAGAGATAAGAAAGGCCACTTCATAATACTAAAGGGATCAATACAACAAGAGGATATAACCCTGGTTATCATATATGCACCCAATGCAGGAGCACCAATATACATAAAAAAAATCCTGGAAGATATAAAGGGAGAGATGGACAGCAATACAATCATATTAGGGAACCTTAATAACCCACTGACAGCATTGGATAAATCCTCTAGACAAAAAATCAAAAAAGGAACAGCAATCCTAAATGACTCATTAGATCAGATGAAGTTAATTGACATCTTCAGAACATTTCATCCCAAAGCCATGGAATATACGTTCTCTTGTGCACATGGGGCATTTTCAAAGATAGACCACATATTGGGGCACAAGCTAAGTCTCTCCAAATTCAAGAAGGTTGAAATCATATCAAGCATCTTCTCAGACCACAATGGCATAATATTAGAAATAAACTACAATAAAAACAATCAAAAAAGTTCAAACACTTGGAAGCTTACTAGCATGCTATTAAAAACCTCATAGAAAAGAATGACAATGAAAACACAACCATCCAAAATCTATGGGACACAGTGAAAGCAGTCTTGAGAAGGAAGTTTATAACTCTACAGGCCTTCTTCAAAATATAAGAAAAAAATGGTAATAAGTCATCTAACTCTACAACTTAAAGAATTAGAAATAGAGCAACAAGAAAAGCCCAGAGTGAGCAGAAGGAAGGAGATAATAAAGATCAGAGCAGAAATAAATGACATAGAGACAAAAAAAAAACACACAACAAAAACAACAACAATACAAAAGATCATTGAAACCAAGAGCTAGTTCTCTGAAAGAATAAACAAGATTGACAAACCTCTAGCCAGGCTCACCAAGAAGCAGAGAGAGAGGACCCAAATAAACAAAATCAGAAATGAAAGAGGTGAAATAACCACAGACCCCACAGAAAATCATTTTAATTTTTTTTATTTAAAAAAATTAAATTTTTATGCTGACTTATTTCACCCAGAATGATATTCTGAAGATACATCCATGTTGTCACAAATAGCAGTATTTCATCTTTTCTTATTGCTGAGTAGTATTCCACTGTACATAAATAGTATGTACCACATCTTCTTTATGTAATCATTTGTTGAGGGATGCTTTAGTTGTTTCTATGTCTTGGCCACCGTGAGTAATGCTGCAATGAACAAAGATGTGCATATATCCTTGCAAATAAAGTTTTCAAATTTTTCAAGTAGACACCCAGAAAAGGTATTTCTTGGTCATATGGAAACTCTTTTCTTCATTTTTTTGAGGAACTGCCATACTGTTTTCCATAGTTTCCATATGACTTACACTCCCACTTGAGATAGCCCCTGTATTAAGATTTGTAGCTGTTATAAAAAATTACCACCAAGTTAGTGGCTTAAAGTAACACAAATCTATTTATTATCTTACAGTTCTGGAGGTCAGAGGTTCAAAACAGTCTCACTGGGCTAAAATCAAGATGTGGGCAGGGTTGTATTCCTTTTGGAGTCTTTTGGGAAGAATACTTTTCTAGCTGCTAGAGGCTGCTCACATTCCTTGACTTGTGGTCCCTTCTATCTTCAAAGCCATCAGTTTCCTCATTCTAACCTCTGTTTTAATTTCCACATCTCTTCCTCTAACTCTCCTTCCCCCCTTATTCACTTGTAAAGACACTTGTGATTACACTGGAGTCATTCAGATAATTCTAGATTATCTCTCCATCTCAAGGTCTGCAACATCCCATTTAAATTTGAAACCTGTTCACAGGTCCCAGGTGTTAGGACAGTGCTCAAAGAAGAGAACTCTGGCTGATTAACGTATAAAACTCAGGAACCAAATGTATTTGAATAGGGCAGCTTTATTCATTTTCCAAACTTAAGAACAAACAGATTCAGATAGTTAAGTGTAGCTATATTTTCCTCTAGTGGAGTACTTATGTGTGATTTTCTCTGAGTTATTCATATCCTCAAATAGCTTTCTCTTGCTATGGCAATTGAATGATATTTTGGATGAAGATAAAATTCTCCCCGTTGTCTGAATACATAATCTCACGGCTTTCCATTTTGTTTTATGCATGTTAATCTGATGCCTTCTGATGTTCTTTTCTTTATAGTTTTTTTTTCATATTTAATTATTATAATACTTTCTCCTACATAGAATTTGAAATTTTCTCTAACCCTTTTATCCTTTTACCTTTAAATTCATTGAGTCCTTTTAACTTGCAGATTCTTCAGTCTAGATACATTTCTAATTTAATGTGTTTAAAGAATATGTCTTCTAAATATGCCTTCTATTTTTCTTTATAACTTACAACTTTCTACATTTTCCATCAGTACTTTGAAATATTTTTTGCATTAGGTTACTGATGTTGAGTTCAACAGTGCATCTCTTTCATCATTTATGCACATAATTATTTAGTTGATAAATCACATTATTTAGTTGCAGAAATATTATTTTGTGCAGAATTTAATATCTCAGAGTGATGTCATCATCATCATCATCAATTTCTTTATAAAGTGTTTGTGTGGATGTGTTCTGCTTTCCCTAACCCCAAGAACTGAAGAAACTGAAAGAAGTTGAATTGTCCCAGTTCCTGAGGTGGATGGCTATCCAAACATCAGGTATCACATGATCAAGAATTCTTCTTAAGGTTCAGAGGGACTGATAGATAGCCATCTTTGGCACAGAGATAGAGGCAGTCTGCCTTTTACCATTCTCCCCCAAACAACATCCATCAGACCTGAGTGAACCTCAGTGAGTGAGTCAACTAAGGAAAATTGCAAACAACATAAGTAACTCCAACAGCTAACAATTAGAACAAATAAATATAAACCCAGCAAAATAAAACTGTGAATAACATAAAAAACTTGCATTGTAATAACAACAATAATCATCATGATATTACCTGGGAAGGCACAAATCTCTGATGGTCAAGCCTTTATCATAATCAGCGGCTTTGCTATTTTAACTGTTTGCTCAGCACACTGAGTAGAACCATAGACCAATTATGTTGACATAAAAATCCCCCAGAACCCAGTTCTACCATACACATAGCTTCCTGAGGGCCCCTGACTTCCTTTGAGTCAGAAAAAAAATGAATTGAAGGTGCAAACAAAGAAAGAAAAATACACCAGAATCTTCTGTCTTATCCTGATCATTAAATCAGCATTCACTAAGCATTTAAGACATGCCAGGCCTAGCAAGATCCTTCATAAAATTAGTTTTCCTGTGGGAAACTCAACAGACTCTGAAGCTAGTCCTTTATATATACTTCCTGCCTCTTCAAATACAAGCTGTCTGAGATGGGGATAGTTTTATTTATCAATCTGAATATCTGTACATTGGGAAAAGAAACAGTACCTACCTATAGGGTTGCAATAAAAATTAAACACATTCACAGACACATCAGTTTCTGGCAAATGCTAAATATTATAAAGGGCTATTGTTATTACCAAGTTATTTTATTCTGAAAAGAAAATATATGGAATTATTATTATCACTCTTGTGTTGATGCTGTTGCTATTATTGTTATTCTAATAAGAAGCTTAGGCTCTCAAGGAGATTAAGCACCTGATCCAAATTTAAATAGTCATATGATGCCCTAGCAGGTTTGGCTCAGTGGATAGAGCATCAGCCTGTGGACCACAGGGTCCCGGGTTTGATTCCAGTTAAGGGCATGCACCTTGGTTGCAGGCTCCTCCCCAGCCTGGGGCCCTGGTCAGGGCTCATGCAGGAGGCAGCCAATCTGTGTGTTTCTCTCACATCAATGTTTCTCTCCGTCTTTCCCTCTCTCTCCCATTCTCTCTAAAAATCAATGGAAAAATATCCTCAGGTGAGGATTAACAAAAACAAACAAAAAATAAATAAAGGTGATTAAATGTTTAAAGAAAAATAGTCATATGATCTAAAGCATATGTTTGAAGCCAGAATATTGGAATGTAAAATCCATGTTCATGAAGTGAAGTTGTAAAATGACCCCCTGTTTATTTGATTGCCATGCATTAATAGGATTTATGTACATATTTGGTCAAATTACCTTTTGGCATAGGAATGAACTAACACATTTACCAGAAAGAAACTTGAGGGAAACAAATACATTTAATGTATTTTGCCATTTTAGGAATATACTGTGTGTTTAAGAAACAAACAGAACCAAATAATCTCAGAGACTTTTATAACAAGAATTAAAGTTTTAGTTCCTCCTCTATCATCACCTACAAGCCTTTCAACCTCCAAACACTTGCTTCAACTGTATTGACTAACCTTCAGCTGCAGCTGTGACACTCTCCATAGTGTTTCTTGTGAATCAATTGGCACTTTCTTGGCTCTGCCTCTGAATATGCTGCCTAATCAATAAAACTTATATTTTTCAAGAAGTTGAACACTAAGCCACTGCACAAATATTGAATTGGCTACTTTAGAAGTATGGATTGGTTGATTCCCATACCTTCTTTGATTCACAGCTTGAGTTTTTCTAGAATGCTCCGCTTTTATCCATTCCCTAACCCATATATTCTTGATGAAGAGAATAATAGATTATACTATGACTATTGCTTTTACATTTACTTTTTAGGTCAAACTCCCACTATAGAAAACACATCAGATACTAGTGCTATTTACTGATACATAAGTAGAAATATAAAAGTAATTCCAAATTTATTAAAGACAAAGTAAATGCAAATACACATATTTCTTTGGAAAGCTTTTTGGCTACATATTACATTTATAAATGTTTACCAACTAAAATAAAATATGATACAGCTGGGAGTGGAAAATAATGAAAGAACTAAAGCATTTTTGTAGCATGAAATAAGTGTATAAAGAAACTTGCTGTATAGATATATGGTAAATCTGTTTTCCTTACCCATATATTTGTTAAATCATATACAACATTTGATGTATGAAACATTTATTGCTAAGTACTCTAATATTATTAAAAATTATAAGTAATAAAAAATTACACCAAAGATTTTCCATGGTAAACAAAAATAATTTTTTACAAAATAAAAATGGCCAAAACTTGTAAAATCTGAGAATGAACTTTAACAAAATATTGTTCAATTAAGAGTTTATGTTCAAAAATAAAAAATACAAAAACAAAATAAATAAGTAAACAAAATAAGTAAGTAAATAAATAAATGATGTAATAGGACATTTTGTTAGTGGCATTTGCATTCATGCAGTATGTTTGTTATGTTGGGTCTGTGCAGTTGCTCCCCAACACCTCACAAGTACCCTTAAATTCAATAAATGTTGGTCAAATAGAAAAAAATATTTCATGTTCAAAACAAAACAGAAGCAGACATATAGATAGAAAGAATAGACTAAAGGTTTCCAGGGAGGAGGGAGGTTGGGCACTGGATGAAAAACGTGAAGGGATTGAGAAATACAGATTGGTAGTTACAAAATAGTCATGGGGATGTAAAGTACAGCACTGGAAATATAGTCAAAAATCTATACTAATAATAGCCTAGGTGGTCGTCACACCCTCAGGCATCACGCCCTAACGTTGTCACAAGATGGCTATCCCAAGATGGCCATCACAAAAAGGCTGTCACAAGATGGTCGCAAGTACAGCAGAGGCAGGGCCTGGTGGAGGAGGTGATTTGTGGTGGGCGGGGGGGGGAGGGTGGGGGACAGTTGGGGCAATCAGGACAGCAGGGGAGTGGTTAGGGAGCTCGCTATTACATTCACTGACCACCAGAGGGCACAGTCAACTGGTCAACCAGTCGCTATGATGTGCACTGACCACCAGGAGGCGGACGTTCCGACTGGTAGGTTAGCTTGCTGGTGGGGTCTGGCTGATTGTGACTGAGCGAGAAGGACTAGACACACCCTGGAGCCCTGCTGCAATCCCTCCCCGCTGGCCAACCTCCAATGTCTCTCCCCAGCCCTGATCGTGCACTGGTGGGGTCCCTCCGTCTGGCCTGCATCCTCTTGCAATCCAGGACCTCTTGGAGGATGTTGGAGAGCCAGTTCGGCCCGATCCCGCAGGCCAGGCCAAGGGACCCCACTGGTGCATGAATTCGTGCACCTGGCCTCTAGTATTGTAATAATTATGTATGGTGCCAGTTGTTTACTGGAAACTTCAAGGGTAAAACATTGTAAAATATATGATTGTCTAGCCACTATGCTATACAATTAAAACAATATTGAATGAGAACAGTAATTGAAAAAAATTAAAGTTAAAAAATTAATAGTGGTTACTATTTTTAAATTGAGAAGTTATGTTTCATATCATGAAAAGTTTAGATTTTTGTTTTTCTTCTACCATTCAGGTTTAATTGAAAACATTTTCCTAGACATGCTCTTCAGATATACATTCAGTAGTAAGCAATACATTTATAAATTGAAAGTGTAAGATAGTGAGTTAGAAATTCTATGGGACTGGCAAATAGAATACCTACAAAGATTGACTATGTAATACAAATTAGTAGTTTTTATAGGTTAGTAACAGAGAAAAAAGTTTTTAAAAACCTGATATTATAAAATCAAAAATAAATTATGTCAATCTTTTCTAAGAATCTTTCCTTTTCCTTTTCAGAGTTAACCATGTATCTGTCATTGAAGCCTATGCTTATATCATTCTTTATTCTAGTGTCTTTTCAGATGAATATGAAATATCTTTAAAAACCAAATAATCATCCCAGAAATCTTATTACTTTTATTTGCTTATGATTTTAATAAAAAATAAAATTATAGCCTAAGCATAACATTAAAAATTATAATTTTATATCACTCAGTTCAGTAATCTCCAAGTCTTTTCTAAGGATGGGTATATCAGAATATTTATTATTATTAAGATTGACATATCAAGAAAATTAAATTCATGTTTTGCTCTGGTGAAACAAAATTGCCTCCATTTAATGGCTAAACACATGCTTGTTTCTATCAAAAGACTATATTTCACAGAGAAAAATCTGCAAATGCACATTAATCCATATGTTTTAAAAATAAAGTAAATTACACGCTGATATTATGGTGTAATCCATAATTCTGATTAACTTGTATATAAACTGTGAACAAGGCAGATATTTAAGGTAATGAAGGTGTCATTTTTTTAAAAAAAATTATTACTTTCAGAGAAGAATGAAGGAGAGAAAGATAGAAACATCAATGTTGAGAGAGAATCATTGATTGGTTGACTTCTGCATGCCCCATACTGGGGATCTAGCCCACAACCCAGGCATGTGCCCTTGACCGGAATTGAACCCGGGACCTTTCAGTCCACAGGTCGATGCTTTATTCACTGAGCCAAACCTGGTAGGGCGAAGGTGTCATTGTCGTTCACACACTTGTTTGCCCCCATACATTAATATTTTGCATCACCAAATAGTGGTGAAGATAGTGAAGAAGGCTGCAACACATACACAAAGGTCATTTCTGGGAATTCTGTTTGGCCTCCTTGTTGTACCATAGAATGTTTATTCTTGAGATCACCCTCCTTTTTGTGTATTTTGAATTTGTTTCCATAACTCATTAGCTTACTTTTTTTTTAATCCTCATACGAGGATATTTTTCCATTGATTTTTAGAGAGAGTGGAAAAGAGAGGGAAAGACAGAGAAAAATATCCATGTGAGAGAAGCACATGGATGGGTTGCCTCCTACATGAACTCTGACCAAGGCCTGGACTGGGAGGAGCTTGCAACTGAGGTATGTGCCCTTGACCGAAATTGAACCTGGGACCCTCTATCCACTGAGTGAAACCGGCTAGGGCTCATTAGCTTACATTCTTTATCATAGTCACTTACCTTTAAGATGTTTTAAATGTTATTTTTGGGTTTACTAGAACCTTAACATATTTAAACTACGGTGGTATTTTTAGGATAATTATTACTAGTGTTATGGTTATAAAATCACATAGATATTGGATGTACTATTCCAAGCCCATTTTACTCATTACCCCTCATATTTTTAGAAGGTAAATTTGCAGAATATATTTTTAAGTAATTTTTATTATACATTGAGTTGTAGTAGAAATGCTTATTAGACATATTAGGATATATGAGTAATAATTGTGACTCTACTTTCAATATTTATAGCAATTTTTTCCTTTTTAACTTTTTTATTACATATATTTACTACAGATAATTCTATAGTCAGCTTCTTATGGAGCTTATCATGTAAGAATTATGGATTATTTAATTAGCATATTTCTAAAACTATTAACAAAGTCATAAAGTTAATTAATCAAAAGATTTTTAGGTTTTATTTATTCATTTATCCCACAAATATTTAAGTTTGGTATTTTAAAACCAACAAAATTATCCTGAGAGCACAGGAAAAAGCATTTTTATACACATTAGTAGACAAAAAAATTATTCTGGTAATATAATATTTTCATAATTAATGTACATGCATTTTGTATGTCAAGTCTGTTATTTATAGTTATTTCTCTCTTATTGGGTTGAATTGGTCTTCACTGGTCAATTACTTTTACTTTATTTCAAACCTGAGGTACACACGTGCGCGTGCGCGCACACACACAAACACACACACACACAAAATGATTCTTTGTATCTTTTATACTCAAATTGCTGAACTTCACATTTGAATCCTCTAGACTGTCATCTTAGTTGTAGGAAAACAGTTATTAAATTGAGCTTTTAAAGACTGTCTAATGTATTTTAAAATCTTGCATTTTTTAGAGCAATGGAGGAAAGGAAGTGGAACAAATTATCCAGTTAGCTAAAGATTTCAAGTTCATTTTAGGTTCAATCACTTAAGTCAATTGCATTTGAATTTTTTAGATGTAATTCTTTCTGCAAATTTAGATCCCAGGTGGTATCAAATGCAGTATTATAGATCTAAAGCTTTTTGTTATAGAAGACTTGCAGCATTAATAGACTGACACTGTTTGGGTAACCTTCATCATTCATAAGCCTTTTAAAATACATTTATCATTTCAGAGTCTAATAAACTAACAGAATTCAATTTTCATGTCACTTGAGTCTTTGAATCTCTTACCAGAATTCTGACATCCATTAGCCATTGTCTGAATTAGGTGACTGCTGTGGGAAAGAATAAGTCATAACAAATTATCTCGTTACAAAGATAATATACACAACAGCTGGAGTTTTTCTTTGTCTTATTCTCATTCTGACTGACATAAGCTGGTAGCTTTTTTCCCACTTTCTGAATAATGTTTTTGGCAGGTTCAGGAAGCCATGTGCTTTGCTAAAAGCTTTTTTATGATGCAAAAACATATATATAGAAACCAACAGCTTCCCATGACTTTAGTAGTTTTAATTTTTGTTTTTGCCCATAACAATCAATTCAACCATTTATTTTAATATATGTATATAATATTTCTGTGCCTCTGCTTCTGCTTCACTTATCTTACTTTTAGAAAATGTCAACACTAAAATGGTTTAGTACTGAAATTACTTTATATGAGTTCTAATGACTTTATATTAGACTTTACTTTATATGATACTCCATATAAAATGTTTTCAAATTTTCAAAATATGTGTAGACACTTGAATAAAACTGAACTAAATAATATTTTAACAGTACAAACTGGAGAAATTTAAGCTACAAATTATCCATTAATGTATCTCTTATTTTTGAATGTAGAAAAATTTCTTAAAATATGAAAGAGTAATATATATATATATTTAGTTACATCATTATACACATATTTTATCTTCCAGTTAGGACTCTCTAAAAGGCAGCATAATTTTAACATTGTTTGTCCTAATGACTATCTCTTAATATATGTTTTCTTTCTAAGCAATGATATCAAGCAGAAAGAACATGTGTGACCTATTTAAAAATTATCGTGTTCACAATTTGTAAAAATACCAAATTACACATTAAGTACAAGTACTGTTGCTCCTTCTCCCTCTCTCTCCCACCTGTCTTTCTCTTTCAATGATGCTCATGATACAATGATCCATGCCTGGAGGGACTGTCTCACAGACTTCACTAAGAAATATAATCAAACCACAGAAGACTTAGTCTGTCATTCCAGCTCTTCTCTGTACTTGATCCCTCTATGCACAGTTCAGCCTCAGGAAGAAGCATGACATAAGCAGAAGCAAAAGGAATCTGTAAAGATTATCAACTATGGAAATTAGATTGTTTAATTTTATTTCAAAAATTTCAATCAATTATTAAGAATGAGAAAAGATAAAAAATTGAGATTTTATCCTTAAATGTGCAATGGCTAAGAAGATACCAAGGTGGAAAACAGTTACACTGAATAACAAATCAGAAATTGGGAAATTGAACATCAACCTATTGCCTTTTAAGTTCCTCTGCCAATGATTACCTCTCCTTTCTCTTTGAACATTAATTTTTGATGTATGTTATTCATATATAATTTAACCAAGCCTATTTACACATCATATTTTCTTAATAATTTTATTACTATTACCCTTTATATTATGCTTTCTTCTCTATGAAATATTTCTGCCACTTAAAAGCCACAAAAATACATATATGTAGGTGGGGGAGTTTGGTCTTGGATATAGATACAGTTTGGCAAAGATTTACAATTGTATTGTGACATTATTTGGAGTTGATAAAGCAGTTGTAATAATCATAACCTGTATGCCTTTTTTCATACAAACTCTAAACCTACTTTTTGCCAATGCCTGTATATAGTTAAAGCATTCACATTTAAAATAATTTAATTATATATAAATGGTGTGTGTGTGTGTGTGTGTGTGTGTGTGTGTGTGTGTATGCAGCATTATGTCAGAAGAAAGCTCCAGCATCAGGTGACTACACTAACAAAAGCTGAATCTGTTCTTGGTCACATTGATAAGAAAATGCACAGATTCACCTGTTTTGCAACCTAATTATTTTAGAGACAGAAGCTGATAACTGTATTTCTAAATCTCAAACTTGTTTTAGCTTTTTATTGCTATAATGTTTGCATTTACTTATTTGGAATGTTAACCACTGCATCAGGTTTTAGAAACAGTGAACAAAATGACATGATCCCTGACTTCAGGATGTATCCAATATAGTTGCACACTCCATTTAATCTGCTGCAGAAGCCAAGTTCAGTTCTGTGACTCTGACATACCTGAGTCCTGTGCTTAGTTCCTTGGAATAAATGTATAATTATCCCACATAGAAAGACAGAAAGAGAAACCATCTTAGCTTTTGTTTCACTTTCATCACCCTCCTTTTGTCTTCTCTTTCTTTTATATTCTTGCAGAACATAGTAACACACCCTATCATGCTATTGTACCTCACAAGTAATTTAACAGTTCCTCAACATAGATAATTCTTCCTTTGGCAGAGACCTAATTATTTGTATAACAAATGATAGCTATAACTTATACAATATTTGTACAAAAACAAGTTTCTTGGTAAATCACATATTCTTCCTTTATTGTTTCAGTTGAAACAGGACCTTTTTCAATCTCTGTAATTTCCAATATACTTAATATTGCATCTTCCTAGTTCAGTTTGCACATTGTAATTCTTTCCCTCGTAAATCCATAGTTACATATGAGAATCTGGAGTAAATTGTCTCTACAAATTACTAGCTATGTGCTCCTTTTTAAAATTTTTAGCCTCTATTATTCCTCCATATATAAGGAATCTAGTATTTATCTTGTAGAACTGTCATGGAAATTAAATTAATCAATTATGTAAAACATTTAGACATTTTCCTGGTATACAATAAGTGGTTAGTGAGTGCTGTTATAGGAGGTATTAGAAATGTGACTCCTCCCTTCACTGTTACTACTTACTCTCCAGAGTAAACACATACATGCTGTTGTGTAAAGTTGATGCTAAGGCATGAAAACATTAGTTGCCATTGTTCTTTAACATTCACATAGCACCTGTCTTATCTCTGTTAAAGTAAGTATTACATCCCAATATTTCAGACTCTGGAATGGAGATTCAGAAAACATGATTGAGAATCCTGTCTTTGCTATCCTTATAATTTGCCCAAACATCAATTTCCTCTCATGTTAAGTAAAGACAAAAATTAATAAAGGCATACCTGTAAAGCACCAAGCGCATTGTGAATACATATAAAAGTTAACTGCGCTATTATAATAATCAATCCTCTTTTGTTCTCACCATGATTTCTAGTCTCTCTTATCCAATAGTTTCCAGTCAAATTAGAATTTAATAAAAAATACATGTGTGTATACAAACACTTATAGTAAATAAATACATATGTGAATAGACACTGTAGTCCAATAAACAGATGCATAAGAGCTATCAAAAATAGTATAATAATAAATGTTGTAATAAAACTATTAAAAATGCTGGTGAGAACATAGAGGACAAAATTAAAGTATTTTTTCTGAGAAGTAAAAGTTGAGAAAAGTTTCCTGGAAGAGATAATTTTATTCAAGATTTTAAATAATAACATGTATTGTAATGCTATGGAAAATAGAAAAAAATATCTTTCAGTTAGAGGGAGCAGAAAGAGATAAGGCATCCAGTGAATGGAGTGCATGAGGTTGAGAATCCACATTTTCTCCAGAGGGACTCAGATATGAGATATGAATGGGAAAGTGTGGTGGGAGATGAAGTTAAAATTCCAGTGGCTCATATATTATTGAAGGACTGGCAGGTATAGACTTTAACTTCTATGCAACAGAGTATTATCAAGAGATAGATTTATCATTTCTTACATAACCAAATTTATTATGGTTTTAATCCAATTTTTCAGTGTCATATTTTTTAAAAATATAATTAACCCTTAAATTCTGATGCTCACTAGCGCAGTTCCCAAGGTTTCTCTATGTCAGCACTAACACCATTGTGGACCAAATAGTCTTCATTCTGGGAGCTGTCTTATGCATTTTCACATGTTTAATAGCAGCTCTGGCTTCTTCCCAGAAATGCCAGAACATCCCTCTACCTCAGTTGTGACTCTCAAAAATGACTCCAGACATTTTCTAATGTTCTGTGTAGAAGACAAAATTGTCCCCAATTGAGAACCACTTTGCTAGAGAAAAACACTAGGATGAAACTTAGGAGGCTATCATATAAAAACTTCTCTTATCACTGGAAAGTTCAATAGACATATGTATATAACTTTGTTCAACTCTTCTTTCAGTTGCTCTTACTAAAAGATACATTTACATGTTAACTGTACCTGAGGGGGGAAATGTGGTAAATGCAACTAGAACTACCTGCTTAAAAGGGTTAATCTTGTTATATGGAATTTTGCTGTTGTGCAAGCAACTTGATGACTCTGTATATTAAAAAGAAAACAGGCCTAACATTTCAATGACTTTAAGGCTGAACAACTACATTAAGAGAGAGGAAGAAGAATTATCTCCTGGGAACAATGTCGGAGAGTAAGGAGTGACACAAGAAGAGCCTGGATTGAGGAACCGAAAGGAGATTAGGTTGGAACTAGCATGGAGAAAGCAGCCAGTGAAAATCGCCTGGTGGTGCCAGGCTCAAAGGATATTTTAACAATAGAGATTTTTAATAATGCGTGTTTTGTTGTGAGCTTAATTGTTCTCCTCTCAACTTACCCAGATTGTTTTCAGGTGTCTGCCAGTTGTTGAAGGAATTTAGTTGTAAGACTAAGTCTATTTGGCTTATAATTGGCCATGCACATAGAATGTGAGATAACTGAAAGCTAAAAGATTTCAGTGAAAGCAGGTCCTGGGTAGACATGGCTGAGAAGAATTAAGTCTCTTAAGAAGTTTGAGAAATGCTGGGGAGTCCTTGAACTACCACCGTATGTGGATGGGATGGCAACCAGTCAAACCTAGAGTGAGCTTTTCTGAAAGACTCCAGGTAACATACATGTAAATTATACATGACAAAATGGATCACACAGTGTCTTGTTATTCTGTGGTATGTCATAAAACAAACTGAGTCTCAATAATGAAATAAATGATTATTTGTTCTTAGCTACCTGGGAAACTTGTGGGTAAAGCCTACCTCCTTAACACCTCAAAGGTCTTTCCTTCCTTCCTTCCTTCCTTCCTTCCTTCCTTCCTTCCTTCCTTCCATCCTTCCTTCCTTCCTTCCTTCCTTCCTTCCTTCCTTCCTTCCTTCCTTCCTTCCTTCCTTCCTTCTTTTATTTTGTTCAACATAAATACCAACATAGTACAGTGTATCTTAAAAAACAAAGTACTTCGTAGGAGATAATTTTTTTAAATCCTCATCTGAGGACACGCTTAGAGAGAAGAATTTGGGTGGGGGGGGGGAGAAGAGGAAGAAAGAAAGAGAGAGAGAGAAACATTTATGTGAGAGAGAAACATCAATTGGTTGCCTTCCTTATGTTCCCCATAACAGGGTATGTGCCCTGACCGGGAATCAAACAACCAACCTTTCAGTGCACAGGACAACACTCAACCAACTGAGCCACTCTGGCCGGACTGTAGGAGATAATTTTTAACAACACACTATGTTTGAATTCATAAATGGAGACTCTATCAGACTCTATATTCTTTAAAAAATGTTCATGTTTTTTAAATCAAATTAAAAGAATATTTTTTCTCAAATGATCATTGGATAATAAAGATGGGATAAATAAAATATAAGTAAGTTTTACCAAATAAAATGGAATGTGTATTTTTACTTTACAGGTTTAGGATTTTTAAAAATTCAGGGATAAGTGTCAAGATGACATGAAGTTTTTTGACTGCTAGCATGTATCTGTCCATCCATTCCCCAGACAAAAGAAGACATAACCATCAGTCAGAATGCACAGAATATTCTTGATTAATTTGGCCCTTGTCTGTGTGTGTTTTTACAGAACTTATGGAAAAAAATAATTTACTCTCTTTGTACATAGCTTGGCACTTGGAACAAACAGAGATATGTATATGATTTCTGCTCAATCTTCAAATTTTCTTACCTGTATTACCCAATGTCTCTATCCTGGAGTTGGTTTGTATTAAAACTTTTCCAGTTATTTCACTTTTAAATGTTATTGTTCTTTTCAGCACTCAGTATATTTCTGGTTTGATTTTTAATTTACCATTAATTCTCTGTTCTCAAATGTTTGTCTGATAAAGTCTCCTAATGCCCCTGGAGAGAGTATATTATAAGGTTAGATTGTGAGATGTCTGAGTCTTCTGTCAATGTTGGTTGGAGAAGAGCTTCTCATATTCCTTAAGAGAGGAAACTGATATCACATTGCACATCAATAACATTTTTTTTCCCTCTAAGAGATTGGCCAACAGCCAGTGAAACACTCAGTGGAGTTTTCTATTGACGGTCCAGTGGCTTGCAGAAGGGTATATTTTCTATATTTGAAGCAATAGGATTCTATTGTGAAGAGGGGTAAATCTCCTATAGACTAATACATATAAATATGTTACTTTTTTCAGTATTGAAGAGATGAGCTCATGGTTTTTATATCTTAGGCAAGAAGAAAGAATTCAGTGCAAATTGGGATTGCTGTTGATTATATGGTTCCATATTATTTATTAAATGAGATTGTTTTCAAAAGATATTTTATTATAGCTATTTGATTAATTTTTGTAATTTAGATAATGTATTAAGTAATATCACCCATTTGGAAAGGGTGGGGTCATCTGGAATGATGCTTCAATGTTTCTAATTATTTGACGTTTCCTCAAGCCTCTTTGCTTTCGAACATGCTTTTTTTTTACTACCTGTATTGTTCTTGTTCTTTCGACAATACAAAAACTTATTCCTTAAGGCCCACTACAAACTATACTTTTAGAATTCAGTGTAAAAGTGACAAAATATATTAATGTGCTCTGTGCTCAAGAAAAAGTAATATATATATATATATATATATATATATATATATATATATATATAAAAGGCTAAGTGACCGGCCGACTGGCTGACTGGCCAGTAGCTATGATGCGCACTGACCATCAGGGGGCAGACGCTCAATGCAGGAGCTGCTGAGTGACAGCAACTTTGCAGAGTGCCCTCTCGAACTCCGGGACCCCTTGGGGGATGTTGGACTGCTGGTTTTTGGCCCAATCCCTACAGGCCAGGCTGAGGGACCCTACCTGCTGGAGGACCCTGCTCACTCCGCAGACACCCTTCAAGCCCTGGCACCACCCCAGGTGAGACCAGCCAGGGAGGGACCGAGGAAGGTTGGCTCCAAGGCATGCCTGGCCCATCTCCCCTAGTCCTGCCCTGCCAGCCACCTTCTAATTAATTTCCTTTCCAAGTGCATGAATCCGTGCACCAGGCCTCTAGTGTTTAATAATTAAATAAGTAGAAATTTGAGAAAAAGACAATTTATATAAAAGTGTTTCATACTGAATTATAAACAATTGGATAGAAAGAAGGCAGGCAAGGTGCTGTTTCCTTGTACAAAATTAATCACTGAAGCTTAATTTTTTTTTGTATTTATAGTTGGGAGAAAACTCAGTAAGCATTAAGGTTATCTCTGAAGAAGAAATATACAGGTGAGAATCAGGATCACTTAAGACACTAAACCTACTGTTCATAAAGTAACAGCCTGATAATACGAAAATGTGAATGTTCTGGTGTGATCCATTCACAGAATTCTGTAGAGGGGAGGGGCCTAGTGATAGAATTTAAACCTTCACTATCCTTTCAGAAAGAAAATGAGTCAATAGGTAGAAGGAATAAAAGAGGAAACAAAAGAGGGAACGTGCACAATGTTTTATACACATTTGTTAATTCAGGCAGAAATGTTTGAGACATTTGGGGCCCACAGATCTTCTTTACCTGACATCAGCCAGTCTGATTAAAAACAAAAACAAAAAACCAGCATATTCTTGCATCCCATATGGCATACTTGTTCTCCTAATTAGTCAACATTGCTGTATGGGGAATACATGGAATGGAGAGAACTGGAGACTTACCACCCTGGTGTCTTGTATAAATCACTTGTTGGATCCACAAGGCTGTCGGAACTTGTACAAGAGGATTGGGCTGGTCCAGAGACAGCAGAGAGTGAGGAGGAACATCACAGACTGTGATTCCCATCCAATTAAAACAGATCTTTATGCTCTGCAGCGACTATGAAGTCAGAGTAAATCTGTCACTTGCTTAATCAATTTAAAGAAGTTATCTCAATTCCTCTTAAATACTACAGTAAACAACAGAAATTGAAGACTTATTTTAAAGTAAGAATCCCTCCACTGAACAGTAAGCTCTTATGGGGAGGGAGGTTGTAGGAGGAGGAAGGATTGAGAAAAAAAAAGATAAAGAACTCATGGACATGAACAATCAAATGCTCATTATGGTTTTCTCTTAAGCAAATGAATAAATAAATAAGGATTATTTTTATATAAAGAAAACAGGAGTCTCTAGAATCTTCATTTATGTGACTTTTTGACTTTTAAAATATGGATAACACATCAGCCGGTCCATAGCTTCTGGTTAATGTCAATTCAGAAAGATTCCCCGCTTCTATTGTGAGAGTGAATAAAAGTCATCACACTATGCAGATACATAAAAAGACTGTGAGCTTCACTGAATTTATTTCCTGGAAGGACATTAGAGATCATCTGTCCCACTTCTTCATTTTATGTGTGAGTAAAAAGCGCAGAGAAGTTACAACTATGTGTTCAAAAGAAACAAACACAGCCAGGTATTGTAATTTCATACTTTCGTTCTCTTTCTTAGGAAAAGACTCTTTCCAACCCCTACCAGTCCCTTCTTTATCCTCACAGGTGAAGTCTTATTCCTGAAGGAAGTCAAGGCTGAAATGCAATATTTTCTCATGGGCATATTACAGTAAGGACCCTTCGTGACTTTGTTTCAGTAAGTTCTGAAAAACATTTAAGAAAATGAAACCACGTATATGGAATACATTCTTAATGTTAGTACTTTCAATGATATTAAGAGGATGTGGTGTATTAGCTGGGTACTTTATCACATTTATTCAACTGATAGTGTGAATATATAGTTATAGTAACCAAAACTGAGCGTAAAAATCATTCAAAGGAATATGGAGAAGTGGTTTGAAAATGTAATGCTCTGTGAGTGGAGACTAGCATGGTGGTGGGTAGTGATTAAAGCTCAGATTCCACCACTGTCTCTATTGCAACCTTCTCTCAGCGGTTAAGTGCTCCTTTTCTCTGTCTAGACACATTTAAAAAGGAGTTTCAATTGCTCCAAGGTCACTTTCAGACTTCTGCATATTGAAAGCATTTTGTTCATGACAATATGATTTTGGAATTTATGTTTATTTTTCTCAAAATTAATTTGTATACCTCATGTTAGATAATTGACAGAAAAAATGCAATCCTCCTTTTTTGTGCAGTTTGCAATATTTTTTCTTCTCCATGACTACTTTTGCATTATTACAGCAGATTAATTATACTTTTTACAGCAATATCTAATTTTGATTAGTAAATAGATAAAAAGGGAAGGTTAAAAATAATAGAACCCCTTTTATAAATCTCTGTGTATCAAACACAAATGATATCTGAGTTTTCATACCTCTTACTTATAAGGCATTCACTTCAAGTCATAATGTGGAAAACTTTATAATACTCTCATTCAGTATACCTCTGAACACTTTAATAGATTAAGAACACTTTTTTCAAAAATGTGTATTTTTAAATGCAATTTTTAATGCCTATTTTATACTGGTGCTTAGATTAGACACAGTAGAAAACTAGTTTATACTCTTGGTAAATTCTACATCAGAATCTCAAAATAGTACATATGCAATATGAGAATATTATATGCATATTCAATATGAGAATTTTACTTTATTCTAATATATTAAATAACAGTCTACATAATAACATTAAAATCTAGAATTTAAATAAAACTACAAAGACTACATGAAAATATTTCTAGGCTACAAAGGTAGTAACTCACATGTGGTTTATCAGGGTTAGCAATTAAGACAAAGTGACATTTGTTTTTCTGACATTTGAATCTCAAAATAAAGTATTGATTATATATTTTTTAATTTTTACTTAATTAAAAAACTTAGTAAAATAAGAAAAATACGTAGCATGCAGGAGCCTCCATGTTTGCATCGCTTTTAGTCCCTTCCTTTAATGAAATTATATGTGATTGCACTCCATCACAATACCCGGGATATGTTCCAAGACCCCGAATGGATGCCTGAAACCACAATTAGTACCAAACCCCATATATACTATGTGTTTTTTTCATACATTCATACCTTCTCAGTTAAAAGAAGCACTTTGCAGCTTCTCTTCACATATCCAAATTGCACTTAGGGGGCATTTTTGAGTAAAATAAGAATTACTTGAGCACAAGCACCGTGACAGTTGATCTAATAACTAAGATAGCTACTAAGTGACTAAATGGTCAGGTAGTATGTACAGTGTGGATACACTGGATAAAGGGAAGCCTCATGTCCAGATGGGACAGAGCTACATGGCATGAGATTTCATTACATTACCTCCAACTGCAAGCAATTTCAGGCTCATGAATTGTTTGTTTCTGGTTTTCCACTTAATATTTTGACTGTGGGTAACTGAAATGACACAAAGCAAAACCATGGATATGGGAGGACAACTGTATTGTACTGTACAAATTCTGCTTTCAAAATAGCAACATTATACTGAAGTAAGAATTTCTTTTTATTGTAGATCCTAATCAGTTATATGTATGTTTAAAACAAAAGCTTTTCCCAACTTAATCTTTTCAAAAGGATTTAATGCTGAAAATAAATTTTTGAACTATTATTGTTAGATATAAAACAAGCTGATGTACAAATAGCTAAAATTATTTTAATGTTTTTAGATTGATAGATGGAGTATTGAGCTGAGAGCTTAGAAACCTATGTTCCACTCCTATTACAATCACTTGCCATTTGTGTCATATTGGATAAATTGCTTCACCTATAACTGGCTCTCATTTTTTTCATGAATAGATGGAATTGAACTAAGTGCTTTACATTTCTTCATTTAAGTTTGAAATTATCTAACTACTAGAGGTCCAGTGCACAAAAATTTGTGCATTTGTGGGGGGGTCCCTCAGCCCGGCCTGTGCCCTCTCACAGTCTGGGACCCCTCAGGGGATGTCCATCTGCTGGCTTAGGCCTGCTCCCCAGAGGATCAGGCCTAAGCTGGCAGTCAGACATCCCTCTGGCAGCCCAGAAGCCCTCGGGGGATGTCCACTTACCAGCGGGGAGCAGGCCTAAGCTGCAGTCAGACATCCTTAGCGCTGCTGAGGAGGTGGGAGAGGCTCCCACCACCACTGCTGTGCTGGCAGCCGTCAGCCTGGCTTGTGGCTGAGCAGAGTTCCCCCTATGGGAGCGCTGACCACCAGGGGGCAGCTCCTGCATTGAGCGACTGCCCCCTGGTGGTCAGTGTGTGTCAGAGTGACCAGTTGTCATTCCCAGTTGTTCTGATGTTAGGGTCAATTTGCATATTACCCTTTTGTTATATAGGATGGCAAGTTTTCAAATATGCAAGGAAAAATTGAACTCCATTTAGCCATGGATGACTGCATAACTTGTTTGCTATGTTGGACTTTAATAACAATTATTTGCATAGCATTTTGTGTGAAATGTATGAATTGTGATTTGAATAAGGAATGATTTTTAAAAAGGAAAATTAGTAAACGCACCACAGCTTTTAAAAACTTATCCTTTTTGTATTATTATAAAATGCTATTATCACTTTAAACATTTTAAATATAAGAAAAAACAATATCCAGAAAGTTAAGATCACTTTTAATCCAATGACCCAAATTGGGTATTTTTCTACCACATGTTTATTTAACAAATGATTATTGTGTATTCCACTGATTTTTAAAAATATTTTCTTTATACATTTGAAACCCTATTTCTTTTCTTATTTTTGTATATGTATATTTACTTTTCAAATATTAAGGACATTGTACCTATATTTATATTTGTTATAACTTTTCCTAGTTTGACAACTTAAAAACGTATCATCTATACTAATAAAAGCCTAGGTTGCCCTCGCACCTTTGCATGATGCCCTCACCTCATCACAAGATGGCTACCACAAGATGGCTGGCGGGGGGGGCAGTTGGGGGCTATCGGAATGGCAGGGGAGGGCAGTTGGGGACAACTGGGCCTGCAGGGGAGGGTACTTGGGGGCAAGATCAGGCCAGCAGGGGGTGGCAGTTGGGGGTGAGCAGGCCATTTTATTATTTTACAACCCTGTTTTAATTGTTGTAACTCTATAGCATTTTGTGGTATTTTAAAGAAAATCTACCCTAATCTCATTGCACTTACTTATTAAAGATTATCTTTGCAATTCCATACCCCTAAATATCTTTCTATATGTTTTTTACATCTTAAAAACCTTTAGATTATTATTATTTTAAATAGTTTATTCTTAAAAACTTAAGCCAATATGAAAAGATGTATGTTAGTACATATGATTTTTATAATCACAGAGTCATGTTTTAGTCATATTTTTCTTAAAAAAAAGAGAATGGGAATATATTAATATCATATAAATGTAAGAGTATATGATATAGTCATTTCAGATTCTGCCAACTATAATATTTAGTAAACTATTTGGTGATGCTTATGATTTTTTTTATATTATACACAACTTGGACAAATAAATAAATATTGTCAGTGGAATTTTAACATATTCTTAACTGATAAAAATGCTATAAAACATTTTTCATAATTTATACTTCTGGAATGATCTATATCGATTTTCTGTCTAAAAATTCCAGCCACATCTACCATGCAACATTATTCAATTACTTTCACCAGTGTTAAAATTTTCCTGAAGAAATTAATGCTGAAATGCCTCTATTTGTAAATGTAAAAGCCTTTTAATAGTGAACATTTTCTCAAATCAATATAACTATACATATAATATTTTATGAAATAATCATAATCATTTAAACACATAATTTTGGATAGATTCTCAAAAATAATATTTAAAATATATACCAAATAACTTTTCAGAATAATATTCAATGTAATCATCTTATATAGTATAATTATATTTCTGGTGCTTTATACTTTATAGAATGCATATATATTATATACATATATATGTGTGTGATATATATATATATATATATATATATATATATATATATATATGGAGGTGTTCCTCAGCCCGGCCTGTGCCCTCTCACAATCTGGGACCCCTTGGGAGATGTCTGACTGCTGGTTTAGGCCTGATCGGGCCTAAACAGGCAGCTGTACATCCCTCTCACAATCCGGGACCCCTCGCTCCTAACTGCCCTGCTCCTCCTTACTACCCGCCTGCTCGCTCTTAACCACCTGCCTGCTCACTCTTTACTGCCCACCTGCTTGCTCTTTACTTCTTGGCTCACTGCTCCTTAGCGCTGCTGCTGAGGTGGGAGAGGCTCCTGCCACTGCTGCTGTGTCTCGCCAGCCCTGAGCCCGGCTTCTGGCTGAGCAGTGCTCCCACTGTGAGAGTGCACTGACCACCAGAGGTCAGCTCCTGTGTTGAGCGTCTGTCCCCTGGTGGTCAGTGCACGTCATAGCGACCGGTCATTCTGGTCCTTCCACCATAAATGTCGCTGGGATCATATGTAGATGATGAGGAATGAATTTATCTTAACAAATATAAGTATAGGTAAAATATAATAGTTTAATCTGCATTAAAGAAAACTCTAATGAGATATATTCACCATAAGCACTCCATGCTAACTTTAAAAGTGTTTGAAAATAAATAACGCTTATCATCCTGTTATGAAATACATATATTTTTATACTGGCCACAATTCCCTAAACCATATACCCTCTAAAGGAAGAACAATATCACTTTAAGAGTTACTTAGTCTCTCTGAGGTAGAAATAATCTATAGTTCAAAACCATAAATGATTTAGCTGTTGAAAGAGCATGCCCAATGTGCTCCAAAGAAATCCTACCTGTTATGAAATGTCTGGACTTCTCTGAAATAAAACATAGTGGTTAGTCCAAGAATAGAGAAGCTCAAGTTTCTTTTAAAGATTCTTAAGCATGCTCCTCAAGAGGGTGGATTTTAAAGGGATGTATTCCTTCTCTACTCTCAGCATGACCTCAGAGACAGTTAAACTGCTTTAAAGTTTTAACTTTGTTAAGTAGGCTTAGAAGTCTAAAACAGTCCAACAGGAGGCCTGGAAGTGGGAGAGCCAGTATAATATTTTTAGGGTTGGGCCAACTTTGAAGTATAACATGAATGGTAATAAGAGTGTAATAAAATCTAATATCAAAGGATCTATCTACAGATCAGGAAAAATTTATATAAACTTAAAAGATTTTGATTATTAAGGCAAGTTGTACATTTCATTATAATATTTTTGTTACCACCAAACCAAATAATCAGCTACAATAATTTACCACTATTATTTGAATAAATGTAGTATCATTTTTATGAAGAAAGATAATATTGGCTACTTAAGATATAGCTTAGACTGTCCTCTAAAATGGTATTGGGATATGGCTAAAGTTTAGAATATTTTAAGGTGTTGTGGTTATATAATCAAGTTATTAGCTTAACATATATGTGGGTAAGGTCATATTGATCCCATGAGAACCAGAATTTTACTTTCCATAATGTTTGGGGGTGTCCATGAAGTGGCATTAACAATATTCTTTTTTTGTAATATATTTTATTGATTTTTTTACAGAGAGGAGGGGAGAGGGAGAGTTAGAAACATAGATGAGAGAGAAACATCAATCAGCTGTCTCCTGCACACTCCCTACTGGGGTTGTGCCCACAACCAAGGTAATGCCCTTGACCAGAATCAAACCTGGGACCCTTCAGTCTGCAGGCCGACGCTCTATCCACTGAGTCAAACCAGTAGGCATTAACAATATTCTTTTTTTTTTAGACCCACAATCACACACAGATACTTTATTAGTTTCCTCTACATGAGCTAGTAACATCAATCTTTTAACAGAAACCTCAGGTCATTTGAGAGGCCAAATAGATCCCAGGAAATAAGATGAAAATTAAATACTTAAATTAATCAAAAGGCAGTACAAAACCACCTAGAACCTTCTACCACAGTGATAGTGGGCTAAGATTAAGCTACAGCAAAATAATCTCATGTAAATGCTAAAGAATGCACAGCAAAAAGTGAGCTTTGCTTTCCAGAAGACTATGGTACAATGATCATTTGGGCCCAAGAAGGTATTTAGCCAGGAAAAGGTCAAGATGGTTGCAGGTCAAACCAAATGGAAAAGGAACAGGTACAAAAGAGACTAAGCGACAGTATCCTAGCAGAGGTTGAGGGATCAGGCTCTTTTCCTCCCAAGAAGTATCTGCTGCACTGTGTGCTGCCTTCCTTCCCTCAGGCTCCTACCTGAGAGCTGTCTGCCTTACAGGGAATCAGCAACCAGAGCTGGATTCTGGGATGCCTAGGCTCTTGTTGTAATTTAGTATAGACCTTAGAGAACTTGTCTCATGTTAAGGGGGGTAGGGCTTTAGTTTGGCTTTGTTCTTTTTATTTTGTTTATTTTTGGGTTTGCTCTGTTGCTAGTAGTTCTGAACCTAGGAATCCCAGAAGCATTCATGTGAAAAGTAGTCTGAGCTTCCCCAAACACATTCAAGCTCCCCCACACAACACCCTTCAAAGCCTGAAATCTTGCAGAAGCTGAGTGATAAAGCTGCAAGGCCCACAAAATCAAAGAAGCCAGAACGAGACAATGCAGGTAGGAAACCTGAGTAGTCTCAATCCGTCTTTCCCTAATTTTGGAGAAAAGTTAATATACCTGGAATGGGATGTAGAAAGCTACTGGAGCAAGCTGGGGCTTCTGCTGAATTTTTCATCGAACACCAAGGGAAAACAAGGGAAGGGGTTCACTTTATTTTTTAAAAGCCTCAGAAGTTATTCTATTATAAAGGGACATGGCTGAACAGGTAGGAAACAGATTCCCCATTGTGAGTTCTCCTGATGGCTTCTGCAAGAATCATGGAGATGTCGATCACCTGTATTTTGGAGCAATGCTTCATGTTGTCCTCCTGAGGGATGGTATTGGTGACCACTACTGCTTCGAAGCATGCATTGTTAATGCGAGAAATGGCGGGGCCAGAAAAGATTCCGTGAGTCAAGAGAGCATAAACTCCGGTGGCTCCAGCTGAAAGAAGTTTGTCGGCTGCATGGCAGATGGTGCCACAAGTGTCAGCCATGTCATCCACTAGAACGGCCACCCGATCCTTCACGTCTCCCACCAGCACCATGCGGTCCACTTCATTGGCCTTCTTTCGTTCTTTATGAATCAAGGCAAAGTCAACATTCAACTGGTCTGCAATGGAGGTCACTCTCTTGGCTCCCCCGGCATCGGGTGAGACAATAGTGCAGTCCCTCCACTCAGATATATTCTCCCTTATCCACTTCAGGACAGTTGGTTCCGCGTACAGATTGTCCACAGGGATATCGAAGAAGCCCTGGATTTGAGAAGCATGAAGGTCCATGGTAATAATATGATCTGCACCTGCTACGGAGAGCATGTTTGCAACAAGCTTGGCTGAGATGGGAGCCCGGCTCTTATCCTTCTTATCCTGCCGGGCATACGGGAAGCATGGGATGACTGCAGCAACCCGGCTGGCGGAAGCAATCTTACAGGCATTGATCATGATCAAAAGCTCCATTAGATTGTCATTAATTTCCCCACAGCCACTCTGAACGATGTAGACATCCTCTCCACGGACACTTTCGCCAATTTCAACACAGGTCTCCCGGTTGCTGAATTTCTTAGTCCCCACCTTGCCTAGCTCCAGGCCCAGGCGGTCAGCAATTTTCTGGGACAAGTCCTGGTGGGAGCTGCCGCTGAAGATTTTGATATTCGGCATCTTGGCCAACGACCCCAGGCACTCTTTGCTCAGCGATCACTGCTGCTGCAAGTCCTGAACCCAAGTCAGCCCAGAGACCCGGTACTAAACGCATTGCTACTGCGCCATCTTACGTTCCCGCCGGGCGCGCGCGTGGCTCTAAATTCTCATTAACAGTATTCTTAATTCAGTTGTCATTTGTAGTCAGTTGAAGTATTTCCTACAGAGTTTTAACACTGTGAAAATAGAGATGAGAAATTTAATAATGGACAATACGATTTTAAGTTGATAAGATAAAAAAAATACATATATCCTTTTAGAAAAGCAAGATAGTTAATTGATTGAACCTATTCATTTTTTACTTAAGAAATTAAAGCCCTAGAGGGCCTAGAGGCAGGCACTCTCAGGAGCAAGCTCACGTCCTCTCTTCTCGAGCATGAACTTTCTCCTGAGCACTAGGGATCTCCATAAGACTTACAAACAGGGGAGCACACACCTCCTCCAGGGCCTATCCCCTGAACATGTCTCCAAGACCCCCTTAGCTCACTTCTTCCCCAGAAGGTTTGTAGGGAGACAAAGCAGCCGCCTCTGCTCTCTCCTGTTGCTTCTTCTACCCTAAGTCCTTCCTTTGTTTCACTATCCCCAGCTTTAATGAATGTACTCTCAAAATATTAAATAACGTACCTGATTTTCAGTCAGCAGCTACATAAAGCTAAACCACAATTGCTATTTATGTCTTCTAATTTGATCTCTTATTTTTAACTTTGGGAATTATGTGATTTCAACAGTTTCCTCTTACTTTTCTTATGATTAAGTAAAATTAAACTTCCAAGTAAGTTTATATAAAAACTGTTAAGATTTTTATCTTCTTAGTTAATGGACATGTGGATTTTAAATGGTGAATCCTGGCATCTTGTTAAATCCTACCTCATTGATTTTTAGTAAATCAGCCTAATAATATTTTTAATCCTGCACATTTATACCTCACAGATATGTATCATCCACCAATTAAACAAATATGTGTTTTGATCTTTACCCAAATCATTAAAGAAAATACAGAACAAGATATACAGCTCGTAGTACAATTTCAGAAATACACCTTCAATAGCTCCCTTTTACATCCTTTGCTTATTTTCATTCAACTATTAATTGTCAAATACTTATGAGGAAGTAGTTATAGTCTATTCTCATTATATATCATACTTATGTTTTAGAAAGTCATGGCAGACACTGAATTAGCAAAGACTGGTTCATTGTTCTGAGAAAAAAATGCGAGATTAGTGTTCTGCGAACTTCTGATCACAATATTTCCATTGACCAATGAATGCATAACTTTGTTTTACAAGTGCTTCTGTTTAAAGACACCTTGTTTAATATGTATTGTTAATTCAGTAGCATTAAAGTCACAACAACAACACTATAACTCATGCCTGAAGGAGATTATCTAACACAGGTATTTTCTCAGCAAGGAACATCACAGGCTGCTTCTACTTAGGGAACCTAGGCAGCACTCACTTGGAAACTATTTTAAACAGAAAAATACCAGCAAGAAAAAGCACAAGCGTGTGACACTATAGGCTGTGAAAAGACACTAATTTACAGTATGAGAACTTATCAAGAAGACAAACATGACCATGCTGATCTCATATGAGAACCTGTGCATTGGGTGGCTCCATTTTTTTATAGCTCTGTACATGCAAATGCTTATGAATGACGTGAAAGTAGTATTGATTTTGAAGTTAAAATAACTGTTAGCAAGTAGGTGAATTAAAAAATACAAAACATGCAAGTAGAGGCGCAATTGCATGTATTAGGCGCCGCCCTTAATGCTGCTGAGCAAAGTCAAATAAGACCTCTTATACTCCTTCACTGAGCTTTAATCTTTGAGTATATTGGAAACTTCAATTGTCACAAGTGTCTTTGTAACTTGTTCCCTTCACTCTTTGCACAGACATTCATTAGTAAAGGAGTATGTAACTTACTTTATTTTGGGGGAGATAGCAGGGATCAAAGAATTGGGTGTGGTTCCTGTCCCCACAGAGATCCCAGTGAGGGATCTCACTGGGACATGAGCCAGTGAGAATACTACCAGTGTGATGCTCTGAATCAGAAAGCTCAGGTTGCAACTGGGACTCATGGAAAATACACCATGTGCTCATTGTTTACAGATTAATAATGCCTTGGTAGACAAGACCTTAAATCTGAAACTTGAAGAAATATGAATTAAAAACCTCCAAGTAGACATTGGGGGGCACAATAAAGAAAATGAAAATGACATCCAAAAGTTTGGAGGTAAGAGACAGACATAGAAAGTAGTACAGCAATTAGCAGTGGGAAGTGACAGAAGTTAATGTGTGGGATTATTGTGAAGGGGGAAAATGATAAAGGAGAAGCAGTGTAATCAGTAGCCAGATGAAAGGCTTTAACATCAGTTAACTTTCCAAGGGCAATGAAAATAGGAAATAACAATAGCAGGACTAAAATTAGTATTTATGATGACAGTTTTGCTCTAGATTTGAGATTCATTGAGGATGCCTGGAGGAGCAAGTAAAGAGGGAGATAAGGTCCCGGTAGGCAAGGAGATCTGTAAGAGGCTTTTCAGTAATCCTAGTGAGAGATGATATGACATGGTCTGAGGAAGGGGAGGAACAGTGAAATTTAAGACCAATGGATCAATTTAAAAAGTATATAAGAGTTGAAGTTATCTGGATTTGGTGATTGATTGGATGTGGGTAGTGGTTGTTGTGAAAGGCATTCCACTTTGGGTGCAGAGGTTTGTGCGTGCAGAAAACAACCATTATCGATGAAATAACATCCCTTCCTACCCACCAGACAAAGAACAGCCTTGCTTTCCACTCCATGTGAAACTCAATTTTCCTCCATTTTCACACAATCCACTGAATGTGCAGGTATCCATCTAGACTGATATACACTGCCCCATGGAAATTGGAGGGTCATGGGAAAAATGGTATGAACCAGAAGTTCTGGCAGCAGTGGCTTCTTCTTCTTCTTCTTCTTCTTCTTCTTCTTCTTCTTCTTCTTCTTCTTCTGCTTCTTCTTCTTCTTCTTCTTCCTCTTCCCCCGCTTCCTCCCCCTCCCCCATACCTCGCCTCCCCTCTCTCATCCCCCTCCCTCTCCCCCTCCTCCCCCTCCTCCTCCTCCTCCTCCTCCCCCTCCTCCCCCTCCTCCTTCTCCTCTCCTCCTCCTCCTCCCCCTCCTTCTCCTCCCCCTCCTCCTCCTACCCCTCCTCCTCCTCTCCTCCTCCTCCTCTTCCTCCTCCTCCTCTTCTCCTTCTCCTTCTTCTTCTTCTTCTTCTTCTTCTTCTTCTTCTTCTTCTTCTTCTTCTTCTTCTTCTTCTTCTTCTTCTTCTTCTCCTTCTTCTTCTTCTTCCTCTTCTTCCTTTTTTTAGTAGGATTTGTTTATTTTTTTAAATTTATTTTTTGTCTTGAGTAATAAAGTTCTTTTTTTTCTGACTCAAGATTCACATATCCCCTGACAATAGTTTGTTAGCTTGGAAATAAGGTAAATTCCAAGACCCTTCACAGTTCCTAACAGTGGTTAAATAAGGAGATAGGAATCATTCCATGGTTTCTGATTTGTGTTACTCAAGGTCACTGAGATAGGAGCCATAAGGTGGAATGTGAGATTAAATGAGCAGAAAACAAGGTCTGTATTTGAAATGTTGACTTTGAAATGTCTAAAGCAACCTTATGAAGAGAAGCCCAAGCAAGTTTTACATGTAGACCTATGTTGACAAGGAGGTAGATAAAATATTAGGGATTTTTAGATTAGAATTTAATATATAAAAGAATATGAGATATCCCAGAGAAAATATCTAAACTGGTTAAAAACAAGTTATAAAACAAAATGCAAAACCATATATGCATTTAAGGGATGATTTGGAAAGAAACAGAAAATCAGGAAAATTTGAAGGTACAAGAAGCAGGCAATGGAATTGGTTAAAAAGAAAGTACTCTACAGTGTGAAATGATGCCAAACCATTAAATGAGCATTGAATTTAAAAATAATATGGTCATTGATAACTTTAGCATAAATAATTTTTATAGACTTGATGAAAGTAAAAATCTAATATATATGTTATATAATAAATGGTTTGTAAGGAAGTAAAAACAACTAGTTAAAAATGAAAGGGAAGAGATATGATGGTGGTGAGGAATATAGAAAGGGTCTATTTCTTAAAAGTGAAAAATATTTGAGCATATTTGTGTTTAGATGGGAAAAGATGGGAAAATTTATTGAGAAATGCTTCTTTAAAATGGTAGATGTTATTAGCTTTTTGACACTGTTTGCTATTATATAACAAAGGTAGAAAATTGTGGATACTGCTCTAACCAGTTTGGCTCAGTGGATAGAGCATCCGCCTGCAGTCTCAAGGGTCCCAGGTTCGATTTCTGTCAAGGGCCCCCTTGGTTGGGGGCACATACCCAGTAGGGATTGTGCAGGAGACTGCTGATCAATGTTTCTCTCTCATCGATGTTTCTAACTCTCTATCCCTCTTCCTCCCTCTCTGTAAAAAATCAATAAAATGTATTTAAAAAAATAAAAAAAAGAAAAGAAAATTGTGGATACTAAGAGGAGAAAGACAATCTGTTGGCTTCTCTTTATTCAGTACTGTAAAAAAGAGAGTTTATCAGCAGAGAGAAGAAGCAGGTAGAGCACTCAAAAGTGTGAGTAAAGGGTTGCTATGCAGAGAGAACACTTTATAAAGTATAGATTGTCTAACCACAATGCTGTACACCTAAACCAAATACAAAATAATATTGAATGTTAACTTTTTTAAAAAAATAAAAAGAATGGTAGAGAGAGCTGGCTAAATATATACAATAGGATAACTGAGAGTAGAGTTGATGTTGAAAACCATAAATTAACAAAAGGTGTTTTGGAAAATTTGAAATATTTCTAGGGCAGCCTTCAGCACTATAGTAGTGTCATTCTATAATGTAGATTAGAGATGAAAGACCTTTGAATTGATGGAATGAAGGGACTTCCATTAACTGTTTGATAGAAAAGCAATGAAACTGCTTAGCTGACTATACTGGCAAAAGAATGCCAATTATTTGGATGATAAGCTATATCAATTTGGGTTTAAAAAAAAAAGAAAAAGAGAAGCTGAAGGGAGCAAATTAGAATAAATAAAAGGCCTAGATGTTTCAATAAGGTTAAGAAAATTACTAGTGTGAATTTAAGTTGCAAATTAGATGACAGAATTTGTCATGCATTGGGATATTGAATTGTGGAGTCCATATACTAGTAAAGCAGTTTTGATTCCTTTATTAAATAAATATTTACTGAGCTCCTCTTGCATTCTGGTAAATGTTATATATGCCAGGGATATTCTAGTGTAAAAGTTAAAATTCCTACCCTTCTGGACCCTATAGTATTACAAAAGAGAAGAATTTATCACAATTTGATTTGGTGAGTATTCCTCCATATATTTTTCAACATGTGTGTGTCTAATTATATTGCTTTTCCTTTGTAAAAAAAATAATTATACTAAAAATGCTTTGTTTTCCAATTTGTTTTTCTCTCAATAGTCTCTGTACATATCTAGATCTAACTTATTACCTTTAACAGTTATAGATTATAGTGTAAAAGTAGCATAAATCTTCTTTGATGAAATTTGCATTTTTGATTTTCCAATTTATCTCTACTATCTTCATTGAATTTGAGTGAATCTATTGGAAGGATAAATAAATAGAAGTAAAAATATCATATCAAAATGTGTGAGGACTTTTATTTTTTAAAAAATATAACAAATTATCACCAACATGCCAACTTTATACTCACTAACAGTTTTACAAACATTCCTATTTCCTGTATTCTTACTAATACAAGGTCTTCTCCATTTTTTATTAACTGTATCCGTGAAAAATATATAATATTGTTTTATAATGTATGTTTTTTTTAATTCTATTTTGAAATTTTTAACAAGTTTGAGAAATTATTTTTATGATTTTGTTTACATTTTGTATTTCCTTTACTGTAAACTTCTTATCTTTGTCCACATTTTCTATTGGACTGTTGTCTACCTCTTAATGAGTCATAATTATATATTATTCAGACTATATTTTGATACAATACTTTTTCAATAATATATTGGCATTTCAAAACATGTGAAAAATATTTTGTTTAACCTCTCGTGTCTCTAAAAAAGCACAGTCTTATAATAGTAACACTTGTAAAGCACAGTCTGCATATTTAAAATACAAAATTGTACCCTATCTTAATAGTTATTCAGATATGATTTTTATAAGAAGGTTTGTTTATAGAATCAAATCTAAAACTGTTTCATAAAACATGTCATCTGAAATCTTGACATATAAATGATAAGAACAAAAATAGTCTGTCAGGATTATGCATTTTAATTAAAAGATATGCCTGCAAACTTAATTTGTGGAGTTAGATGAGAAATAAAATTTTCTAGTAAATATACTTATTAGAATTTAAAAGACAGGCTAAATAGGTATGGTTTGTATTCCCAACATCCTCCAATTATACCATATTCATTTCCATCTTTAAGCTTTTATGAATACATGTCATGCATGTGAATTAAGCTTCCAGATTCTATTATGAGTTAACTATACACTTCAATACAGGGAAATTGTCATTTGTGTTACCAGAACCAGTGATTATTTCTCTAGCAGATTTGGTTATTTGTTATTTGATAACTGTAATCATAGGGAAATAACCTTGTCCATCTTGTTTACCACCTAACCTCAGTGACCACACTAGTAGCTAGCAAATAGCTGACAATATGAGTTTGGATGAATAAACTCAACTGATATTATTCACTTTTGATATTTTTTAACAGAAACATGTATGTATATAAAACAATTCAATCCTAAAGGATACATATAATTCATTTTAAATAGTAGACTATTAAAATCAAATTTCTCAATATATATAAAACATATACACTTTCTTAAAATGCTGCTAATGGTGCATTTGCAAATTCTTTCTGTTCTGTTGTCTTCTAAGACATTGATTGCAGGCTTTTCCCCTTATACAGAAGTAGGTTTACAGTTGTGAGTATGCAAAACTGAGTTTATTTTATTTATTAACTATAGTATTATTTGTTGTTCTCTTTATATATAAAACCCTAATATGCAAATAGACCAAACAACAGAACAACTGGTCGCTAAGGCATACACTAACCTCCAGGGGGCATGCACGGAACAGGCATGTGTAGGATGGGGCAGGATGGTGGAGCAGGTGAGCAGGCTCACCAAACTAAGGCGGGGTGCCAGTTGCTATCATCAGGGTGAGCCTCTGGTGGTTACTGAAAATTCTTTGCTCCCACGTGCAGTGGTCCCACCTGGTGCTCACACCTGCTGCCAGCAGTGGCCCTGCTCACACCTGCAGCAGGCACTGGAGCTGCCACTCACATCCATGCTGGCATCCAGCACCGGTCCTGATCAGTAGGCGCCGTCAGCAGGTGCAAGAGTTGGCTGCAGACCCTGATCACCCCTGAGGGCTTCTCCACCTCCCCCTGCTCCTGAAGGGCAATCTGGGCAGCAGCCGCCACTTGCACCTGCCTCTGGCTCCAGCCCCAATGGCTCTGCGCCATCAGCGGGTGTGAGTGCAGCTGGCACCATCAGTCTGTGGGAGCAGCGGCGACGGGAGCGGGGCTGCCAGCAGATAGGGGACCGGGGCCTGGGTGGGGACTTGGAGGATGGGCCTAGACCCGCTCCTATGCCCACTGCAGTCTCATGGCCCATAGTTCCTTTCAAGATGCATGAATTCATGCACTGGGTTCCTAGATATTAATAACCTACTTTTGCCCACCTCTTTATTTTTTTCTTTTATGCAGCTAAACTTTATGTCTTTTTAGAAGGTAAAAAGAAACAAACAAACAAACAAAAATAAAAAAAACACACCAGAATACTGTTTGATGGATAAAATTGCATATTTGAAAATTGCAAAAGGGTTTTATAGCGATGAAGATACTGAAGCTAGCCGACACCTCAGAAATTGAACTGCCTTCTCATTTGGTATAGGTCTCAATTTTACTGGCTGTGTAACTTATGGCAAAACCTTAGAGAAGCAACCATGTCTTTGAATATACTATGCTTTTCTGATACACACAGACCATGAATAATAATAATTATCCCAGAATAATTTTACTAAATAAATAAGAAGTTATGTTTCTACCCTATTTATTTTTATTGGGAAATTTTTTTATCTTTTTAAAAATTTCTTTATTGATTAAGGTATTACATATGTGTCCTTATCCCCCATTATCCCCTAGGCCCCCCACTCATGCCCTCACCCCCCTGTTGTCTGTGTCCATTGGTTAGACTTATATGCATGCACACAAGTCCTTTGGTTGATTATTGGGAAAATGTTATAACTAAAGAGTTTGTAGCAAAGTTTCTTCATCTCAAAATCTCAAAGTAATTGTAAGAAGCTCTCTATCTGCATTCTTGGGTTTTCACATAATATAATTGACAGTAATGCTAATATAATAGTCATGTCAATATAAATAAGAATAATGGCAAAAATAAAATTAATATGTTTAAAATACATTATCTAACCCATTCATTTAAGCTCTATCATTTGAATATTTTAAACAGGAAGATATATTTTTCTGTTACCTTTTGCTAACCAATATGCTTATGTTGGCAAAAAACAATCTATCTTACCTAATAATAGACAAACATGTAAATTAATCGTTCCTCTGCTACTCTCACCAGCCAATCAGGAGAGTATGCAAATTAACCCAACAAAGATGGCAGTTAATTTCCATACATAGGGGAGAAGCGGCGGAGTGAAGACTGAAGGCTCCGTCCAGAGCCGTGAAGACTGAAGGCTCCGGCTGGAGCAAAGGCCTGGGTCCCGGGTGCCAGAGGAAAACCGTTGCTGGCAGCCAGGGGAAGGGAAGGCCTATGCACGAATCTCTTCATGCAATGGGCCTCTAGTATCTACACTAATAAAAGAGAAACATGGTAATTAGCATACGACCGCTACCCTTTTTATTGGCTAATCAGTGAGTATATGCAAATTAACTGTCAGCCAAGATGGCGGCCGGCAGCCAGGCAGCTGGATGGGAACATGAGGCTTGCTTGCTGCAGTGAAGGAGGACTCCAACGTTCCCCGCCTCACTTGCCGGCCTCTGAGCTACAACTCTAAGCAACTATGTACTATGTTGCAAATAAGAAGA
>NW_005871222.1:2390302-2392259 GCF_000147115.1 Myotis lucifugus
AGTAGCTATGACGCACAATGATCACCAGGGTACAGATGCTCAATGCACAGGCATGGAAACATGGAACAGACTGATGAATCTCAGAGGGAAGGGGGGAGGGAAGGAATTGATTAACCAAAAATCTTATATGCATACTATTCTTGCACCAGTGGGGTCCTTCAGCCTGACCTGTGGATATTGGGCCCAAACCAGTAGTCCGACATAACCTGAGGGGTCCCGGATTGCGAGAAAGCATAGGCCATGCCAAGGGATGGCACTGGTGCACTAATCCATGCACCGGGCCTCTAGTAATGTAAATAATTATCTGTAAAACTAAAGTAAAAATTGATTATTAGGAGACAATACTCACTTTTTATGAATTTAATAGTATTTCTATTAATAGTAAAGATCTAATAAAGCAAAGTAAAATGCAAGATAAGCAGTCATTATATTACATAGTGTCAAAAAATATTATTTACTACCCAATTAAATATTATTTACTACCCAATTAAATAGAAAATATACATGATATATATATAAAATTTTAGAGTAAATTTCCTCTAATCTTGATAAAAAATATGCTTCCAAGTTGTAAAATTTCAAAGTAAGTTATTCAAATTTATAAAATTCATTGGTCTCAGTCAATTTTCTGTTTTTTGGGGATTTTTTGGTCCACCACATAACTATTTTATTCATTTTTATAATTTTTTTTTGTTTAAAGTATTACATATGTCTCCTTTTACCTGGATTGGCCCCTCCCCAGCTACTCCCACCCCCCAGGTCAAGCCCCTACCACCCCAGTGTCCCTGGTCTCCATTGGTTATGCTAATATGCATGCATACAAGTCCATTGGTTGATCTCTTACCCCCTTTTCCCACCCTCCCCTGCGGTTTGATGGTCTGTTCAGTGTTTCTCTGTCTCTGGATCTATTTTTGTTCATCAGTTTATGTTGTTCATTATATCTCACAAATGAGTGAAATCAAGCCTGTATTAGTTTTTCAAGATAATCAGAGCTTTGGAATTTTCTGTTTTTATTTTGTTTTATTTACCTTGAACTGCTAATTGAAAAAATAATGAAATGATCAAAGAGTAGATGGGGAATTTTTAAAAAGGCAAATATGTACATATCGTTTCTTTTATGAAAGGGACAATATACAGTTAATATAAGCAAATAAATTGATTCAAGTTATTAATTAACTAGAGGCCCGGTGCACAAAAATTTTTTCACTTGGGGGGGGTCCCACAGCCAGCCTGTGCCCTCTCGCAGTCTGGGCCCTCGGGGGATGTCCACCTACTTGCTTAGGCCCTTTCCCCGGGGGATCAGGCCTAAGCTGGCAGTCAGACATCCCTCTGGCAGCCCGGGAGCCCTTGGGTGATATCCACTTGCCAGTGGGGAGCAAGCCTAAGCTGCAGTCGGACATTCTTAGCGTTGCTGAGGAGGCAGGAGAGGCTCCCACCACCACCGCTGTACTGGCAGCCATCAGCCTGGCTTGTGGCTGAGCAGAGCTCCCCCTGTGGGAGCGCACTGACCACCAGGGGGCAGATCCTGCATTGAGCATCTGCCCCCTGATAGTCAGGGTGTGTCATAGTGACCAGTCTTTCCCAGTCGTTCTGCTGTTAGGGTTAATTTGCATATTACCCTTTTATTATATAGGATAGAGGCCTGGTGCATGGGTGGGGGCCGGCTGGTTTGCCCTGAAGGGTGTCCCGGATCAGGGTAGGGGTCCCCGCTGGGGTGCGTGGCCAGCCTGGGTGAGGGGCTGATGGCTGTTTGCAGTCTGGCCCAGTCCCCCAGCGGGGTCCCTCACCCCATGAGGTTTTGGCCATCCTGAGTGAGGGGCTGATGGCTGTTTGCAGGCTGGCCATGGCCCCAGCCACCCAAGCTCCCAGTGGAGGCTGGCTGGAAGCAGGTATCTGGGATTTATTTATCTTCTATAATTGAAACTTTGTTGCTTTGAGCAGAGGCCACAGCCAGCCA
>NW_005871222.1:2392552-2410523 GCF_000147115.1 Myotis lucifugus
AGTTCTAATAAAAATTTAGTAAATCTTGGGTTATATTTGTGCAATTCTTGTGAATTAGTGACATTGAATTTGAACACTTAACAAATAAGGGTATTCTCAATCTAATCTGTGCCTTTAGAGCTACAGGAAGGTACATTTTTCATCCACCAGGTGTTTAGGTACTTGCAGATTTATTTAGAAGCTGATTCAGGGAGTGTCTGACTTGTGTGAGTTTGGAGGATCAGTATTCCTGTTCAAGTCCTTTCTCTACATCAGTGATTCTCAACCTTCCTAATGCCGCAACCCTTTAATACAGTTCCTCATGTTGTGGTGACCCCCAATTTCATTGTTACAAATTGGACATAATTAAAGCATAGTGATTAATCACAAAAGCAATATGTAATTATATATGTGTTTTCCGATGGTCTTAGGTGACCCCTGTGAAAGGGTCGTTCGACCCCCAAAGGGGTCGCGACCCACAGGTTGAGAACCACTGCTCTACATGCTCTCCAGTGTCCTTTTCACATAGCAAATAGTGTCATGTGACAATGCACTATGTGAGTGAATGAAAAAGCTCATTTTCTTTTATTTTGAAATATATTAAAGATAGACAATGGACTAAAGTTATTATCTATCTATCTATACATATACAAGCCTAAACAACCGAATGACCAAATGACCAGTCGCTATGATGCATGCTGACCACCAGGGGCAGATGCTCAATGCAGGTGCTGCCCCCTGGTGGTCAGTGTGCTCCCACAGCCAACCTCCCATGGCTGGCCAACCTCCCACGGTCTCTCCCCCCTGCCGGACGGCCCCGATTGCTGGCCAGGCCAAGGGACCCCACCCATGCACAAATTCGTGCACCAGGCCTTTAGTATACTAATAAAATTTCCATATGAAAATAGTAAATTTTTAACTATTTTAAAATCTAATATGCTACTCTGAATTAAATAAAGGCTTTGGTTATTATAACACTCAGATCTGGGTTATTAATATAATTCAAAGAAATATTTTAATTGTTTTATATTACCTTATTCTTCATTAGATAAGATAACATTATATGTGAATCAGTAATATAAGTTATAGTGTTTTTTTATTGATACAGATTTATTCAGAGTTTATATAAGAATTAATGGGCATTAACAAAGTCACTCATGCATACTGATATGTGATTATGTGTAAAGATATGTAAAGGCACCCACAGCTGGAAACATGCTAAAATAATAAGCCTACAGTTGGAAAGGCTGCTTTTTTTTCTTGTTTTTTTAATTTATTTCCCTTTATTGATTGAGATATTACAAATGTGTCCTTATCCCCCCAATGTCCCCTCATCCCCCCAATCCTGCCCTCACTCTCACCCCCTGTTATCCACATCCATCGCTTATGTTTATATGCATGCATACAAGTCCTTTGGTTGATCTCTCCCCCTCACCCCCACCCTCCCCTACCTTCCCTCTGAGTTTTGAGCATCTGATTGATGCTTCTCTGTCTCTACATCTGTTTTTATTCATCGGTTTATGTTGTTCATTATAATCTGCAAATGAGTGAGAGCATGTGATATTTATCTTTCTCTGACTGACTTTTTTCACTTAACATAATGCTCTCCAGCTCCATCCATGCTGTTGCAAATGGTAGGAGTTCCTTCCTTTTTACAGCAGCATAGTATTCCATTGTGTAGATGTACCACAGCTTTTTAATCCATTCATCTGCTGATGGGCACTTAGGCTGATTCCAAATCTTAGCTATGGCAAATTGTGCTGTTATGAACATATGGATGCATATATTCTTTCTGATTGGTGTTTCTGGTTTCTTGGGATATATTCCTAGAAGTGGGATTACTGGGTCAAATGGCAGTTCCATTTTTAGTTTTTTGAGGAAACTCCATACTGTCTTCCATAGTGGCTGCACCAGTTTGGATTCCCATCAGCAGTGAACGAGGGTTCCTTTTTCTCCGCATCCTCACCAGCATTTGTCATTTGTAGATTTGTTGATGATAGCCATTCTGACAGGTGTGAGATGGTACCTCATTGTCATTTTGATTTCCATCTCTCAGATGATTAGTGACTTTGAGCATGTTTTCATATGTCTCTCAGCCTTATGTATGTCCTCTTTCAAAAAGTGTCTATTTAGGCCCTTTGCCCATTTTTTGATTGGGTTGTTTATCTTCCTTTGTTAAGTTGTATGAGTTCCCTGTAAATGCTGGAGAATAAACCCTTATCAGTGATATCTTTGGCAAATATGTTCTTCCATGCAGTGGGCTTTCTTGTTGTTTTGTTGATGCTTTCTTTTGCTGTGCAGAAGCTTTTTATTTTGATATAGTCCCATTTGTTTATTTTCCCTTTAGTTTCCATTGCCCTAGGAGCTGTGTCAGTGAAGAAATTCCTTCGGCATATATCTGAGATTTTGCTACCTGGGGATTTCTCTAATATTTTTATGGTTTCCTGTCTTACGTTTAAGTCATTTATCCATTTTGAGTTTATTTTTGTGTATGGTGTAAGTTGGTGGTCTAGTTTCATTTTTTTTTCATGTGTCTGACCTAATTTCCCAGCACCATTTATTGAAGAGACTGTCTTGACTCCATTGTATGTTCTTGCCTCCTTTGTCAAATATTAATTGAGCATAGTGGTTTGGGTCAATTTCTGGGTTCTCTATTCTATTCCATTGGTCTATATGTCTGTTCTTGTGCCAGTACCAGGCAGTTTTGAGAACAGTGGCTTTGTAATACAGCTTGATATCTGGTATTGATATCCCTCCTACTTTGTTCTTCTTTTTCAGGATCACAGCAGCTATTCAGGGTTTTTTTTTTTGTTTGTTTGTTTTGTTTTTTATTCCAGATGAATTTTGGGAGAGTTCTTTCTAGATCTGTGAAATATGCTGTTGGTATTTTAATGGGGAGTGCATTGAATCTATAGATTACTTTAGGTAGTATGGACATTTTGATGATGTTGATTCTACCAATCCATGAACACGGTATGTTCTTCCATCTGTTTATGTCTTCCTCTATCTCTTTTTTCAATGTCCTGTCATTTTCTGGGTAGAGGTCTTTTACCTCCTTAGTTAAGTTTATTCCTAGGTATCTTAATTTTTTTGGTGCAATGGTAAATGGGATTGTTTTTTTAAATTTCTCTTTCTGTAAGTTCACTATTGGCATATAAAAATGCCATAGATTTCTTGGCGTTAATTTTGTATCCTGCTACATTGCCAAATTCATTTATTAGGTCTAATAATTTTTTGATGGAATCTTTAGGGTTTTCTAAGTACAGTATCATGTCATCTGAGAATAATGACAATTTTACTTCTTCTTTTCCCATTTGGATGCCTTTTATTTCTTCTTCTTGTCTAATCGCAATGGCTAATACTTCCAGTACTATGTCAAACAGGAATGGTGAAAGTGGGCATCCCTGTCTTGTTCCTGTTCTTAAGGGAAATGGTTTTACTTTTTGCCCATTGAGTATGATGTTGGCTGTAGGTTTGTCATATAAGGCTTTTATTATGTTGAGGTATGATCCCTCTATTCCCACTTTGCTGAGAGTTTTTATCAAGAAAGGGTGTTGGACTTTGTCAAATGCCTTTTCTGCATCAATCGATATGATTATGTGATTTTTGTTGTTCAACTTTTTATGTGATGTATCACGTTTATTGATTTGTGGATATTGTACCAGCTTTGCATTCCTGGAATAAATCCCACTTGGTCTTGGTATATGATCTTTCTAATGTAATGCTGGATCTGGTTTGCTAGAATTTTGTTGAGGATTTTAGCATCTATGTTCATCAGGGATATTGGCCTATAATTCTCTTTCTTTGTGGTGTCTTTATCTGGTTTGGGATTAGGGTAATGCTGGCTTCATAGAAAGAACTTGGAAGTGTGCCTTCCTCTTGAATTTTTTGGAATAGTCTGAGAAGGATTGGCTTTAGTTCTTCTTTGAATGTTCGGTAAAACTCCCCTGTGAAGCCATCTGGTCCAGGGCTTTTGTTTGCTGGAAGCTTTTTGATTACTGTTTCAATTTCATCAGTAGTTATTGGCCTATTCAGGTTTTTTGATTATTCCTGATTGAGTTTCGGAAGCTTGTATTTTTCTAGGTATGTGTCCATTTCATTGAGGTTGTCCAGTTTGTTGGAATAGAGTTGTTCATAGTATTTTTGTACAATCCTTTGTATATCAGTAGGGTCTGTTGTTACTTCACCTCTTTAATTTCTGATTTTGTTTATTTGGGTCCTTTCTCTTTGTTTCTTGGTGAGCCTGGCAAGAGGTTCATCAATCTTGTTAATCCTTTCAAAGAACCAGCTCTTGATCTTTTGTATTGTTTTTGTTGTCTCTATGTTGTTTATTTCTGCTCTGATCTTTATTATTTCTTGCCTTCTGTATACTGTGGGCTTTTCTTGTTGCTCTCTTTCTAACTCTTTGAGATGTAGTGTTAGATCATTTGTTACCAGTTTTTCTTGTTTTTTGAGGTAGGCCTGTAGAGCTATGAACTTCCCTCTCAGGACTGCTTTCATTGTGTCCCATAGATTTTGGATTGTTGTGTTTTCATTGTCATTTGTTTCTAGGATGTTTTTTATTTCTTCTTTGATCTCTCTGGTAACCCAGTCATTGTTTAATAGCATGCTATTTAGCCTCCAAGTTTTTGATTTTTTTTCCATGTTTTTATTGTAGTTGATTTCTAGTTTTATGCCATTGTGATTTGAGAAGATGCTTCTTATGATTTCTATTCTCTCGAATTTGAAGAGACTTTGCCTGTGTCCTAATATATCGTCTATCTTTGAAAATGTCCCATGTGCACTGGAGAAGAATGTATATTCTGTAACTTTGGGGTGCAATGTTCTGAAGATGTCAATTAAGTCCATCTGATCTAGTGAGTCATTTAGGATTGCTGTTTCTTTGCTGATTTTTTGTTTAGAGGATTTATCCAGTGGTGTCAGTGGAGTATTAAAGTCTATGACTGTATTGCTATCGATCTCTCCCTTGATATCTTCCAGAAGTTGTTTTATGTATTTGGGTGCTCCTATATTGGGTGCATATATGTTTGCCAGAGTTATATCTTCTTGTTGAATTGCTCCCTTTAGTATTAGGTAGTGGCCTTCCTTATCTCTTGTTATGGCCTTTACTTTGAGGTCTATTTTGTCAAATATAAGTATCACAACCCCAGCTTTTTTCTCATTTCCATTTGCCTGAAAAAAATTTTTCCATCCCTTCACTCTCAATCTGTGTGAATCCTTTGTTCTGAGGTGGGTCTCTTGCAGATAGCAAATATATAGGTCATGTTTTCTTATCCATTCAGCTACCCTGTGTCTTTTGATTGGAACATTTAATCCATTTACATTTAATGTTATTATTGAAAAGTACTTGTTTGTGGTCATTTTTATTCTTAATGTTTGTGTTTCTTCTTATCTTTCTGTTTCTTCTTTTTACAGCAGTACCTTTAGCATTTCTTTCATTGCTGGCTTGGTGGTAATAAACTCTCTTAGCCCTTTTTTGTCTGTGAAGTTCCTGATTCCACCTTCAAATGATAGCCTTGCTGGGTATAGTATTCTTGGATTCATTCCCTTGCTTTGCATCACTTTGTATATTTCATTCCATTCCCTTCTTGCCTGGTGTGTTTCTGTTGAGAAGTCAGCTGATATTCTAATAGGAGATCCCTTGTAGGTAACTTTCTGTCTCTCTCTGGCAGCCTTTAAGATTCTTACTTTGTCGTTGGTGTTTGCCAATTTAATTATGATGTGTCTTGGTGTTGGTCTTTTTGGGTTCATCTTGTTTGGCACTCTATGTGCTTCTTGGACTTGTGTAGTTTTTTTCTTGCCAGTATCAGGGAAGTGTTCTGTCATTATCTCTTCAAACAGGTTTTCTATTCCTTGCTTCTCCTCTCTCCTTCTGTTACCCCTATTAAGTGAATCTTGTTTCACTTTGCATTGTCCCAAAGCTCCCTTAGGCTCTCCTCTTGCTTTTTATGTTTTTTTTTTCCAGTTGCTCCTGTGTTTGTGTGTTTTTTCCTACCTTGTCTTCTGATTCGCTGATGCAGTCCTCAGCTTCTTCTAGTCTGCGGTTTAAGCCTTCCACTGTGTTCTTTATTGCAGCTATGTTGTTCTTCATTTCCTCTTGGTTCCTTTTCATGTTGGTGACATTCTCATTCAGCTCCAAATAATTCTCATTGAGTTGTGTGTATTTGTCATCCAGCCTTTTGAGCATCCTTATAACCATTACTCTGAATTCTTTCTCTGATTAGTTAGTAGCCTCAATTTCATTTAACTCCCTTTCTGGTGATTTCTCTTTTTCTTTCCTTTGTGGATTGCTTTCTTGTCTTCCCTTGTTTTGCTGTAATGTTTTAATTGTAACCCTGATTGCTTTGCTACCCAGTTTCTTCTGGGTATGGTGCTACTGGTGTGACCTCTCAGGTCTCCTGGGCTTGGCAGTCTAGTGTAGCTCCCTACTTGAGCTATTTGGGTTCTGTTGACATAGGCCTGCAAGCTGGAAAGGCGCAACTGAGGTGTCTAGAAGTCAGCAGCCATGGAAGGGTTGTCCCAATTTTTGCTGTCTTGTGCCCTTGGTTGAAATCACGTGTGCCCAGCCGGTACTCACAGTGGCACCCAGGAACCGTCTGTTGGAGTGGTGGGCTCAGGAGACCCTCGTTCTAGAAAGGCGTGACTGTGGTGTCCAGAGTTCTGTAGTTGTGGGGTGGGCAGACTCAGCTTTTGCTGCTGTCTCTGTGGTTGGATACACGCGATCCCGGTGGCAGTTCACAGAGACACCTGTGGTGTGTTTGCCAGCAGGGTGTACTGACACACTCTGAAGGGCCCTGGCACTGAAGCCACTGGATTGCAGTGTCTGTGGTCAGGTATCCCAGAAGAGGGAATTCAGTGTTTCTACAGCCCAGCAGTGCACCCCTGTTTGTTTAAATGCATGTCCAACGGGGTTCACAGCAGGGCCCCAGTGCTGCCTGTGGAGAGGTGGTCTTGGGAGACCTGCACGCTGGAAAAGCATGCAACTGTAGTGTCCAGAGTTCTGCAGCTGTGGGGCGAGGAAACTCAGTTTTTGCTGATGCACCTGTGGTGGATAGCTGCGTGTTCCCGGTGGTGGCACACAGGAGCACCCACAGTGAGTTTGCTAGAGCAGGTGGGCTGAAGCACTCTGAAGGGCCCTGGCACACTTAATCGAGGCGTCTTTGGGCAGGTATCCAGGATGGGTGAATTCAGAATTTCTACTGCTCAGGGGAGTACGTCCCTATTTGTCCAAGATCGGACTCAGTGGAGGCTCACTGCGGCTTCCCAAAGTGCCCTGTGGATAGATGGGCTCAGGGGGAATGAACAACTGTGGCAGTGCCTTTGCTGGGCACTGAGCTCTGACTCACTCTGAGGGACCCTGGTGCTGATGGGCCCTGGCGCTTAAGTTGTGCAGCTAGGTGTGTGTGGGCAGCTATTCAGGCAGAGAGAATTCAGATTTTCTACTGGGGGGCAGTGTGCTTGTGTCTGTACAAAATCACACCCAGCTGGGGCGCAGAGTGACTCCCAAGAGAAGTCTATGGAGTGGTGTGCCTGGGAGAACTGCGTGTTGGAGACACGGGAATGTGGAGGTCAGGTGCGGTGCACCTTTGGAGGTGGAGATCCCAGGGTCTGCGAGTCTGCGGGTGGGGCAGCAGGATTTTGGTTGGAGTGGCTGCTGGGTCGGGGGCACTGTCCAAGGGCTGTCTCGGTGGTGCTGATGAGTTCCTAGACGGCCACTCTCCCCTTCAAGATGGCGTGGGCTCAGTGCCCAAGTCCCGCAGTCCGGGGAGTGCCCGCAGTGGTGGTAGTCTCTTCCTGTCCCAGAGAGCCTGGTCTGCCAGCCTCTGCTGCTCCTGCCGGATTTAACTGTCCCTCCCTCACTCACACACATCCACACAATCTCTTTTCATCCCCTCACTCACTCACTTCCTATCCCTCACCTTCGTCCTGCCAGCCACCATCATTTTTTTGGAAATGCTCTATAGTTTTGTTTCTTTTTCTAACATAACTTCATAGATTAAGTTAACATATGTGAATTAATTTATCTCTTCTAACATATCTTTGACTTTCATTTACCTGTCTAAAAACTGACAAAATATGACAGTGGCCTTTACCCTGTGATAAAACTAACTGGATAAAAAGACATAATAAAATGATAACCCAACCTCACAAAATGTAACTAGATAGAAATAGATTGGATCTAGAATTTAATTCTATTATTCATGCACTATGTACTTTAGAGGAGGATTGGCAAATCTATATTTAAATAGACATCTGCTTAGATTAAAATATTATGTTAAAAACCTTTTCTTCCTTTAAGGTAGCTTTTGATTTTTTTTTTGACTTGACATATATCTTGACTTAATTTCTATTTTTGCCTTTTGCAGATCTGAAATATATCTAATTTATTGTTTTAAGGCCAAATATCTATAAATATGTAATGATATAATAAGTAAAGCACATATCAAAGTAATGGAATATTTTATATTGCCTTTCCAAATAAGAAAAAATAAGTTTTCAGTACAAATTTTACTGGAGTAGAAAAATTATGCAATTAGGATTGTCTAATATTTTCGATAATCATACATCTTACAGAAAGTCTGAAGTACGTATATTATACATTTTTTCAGTACACACTTACTAGAACTTACACACTATGCAAAGGTTTTGTCTCAGTTCAACTGATCATATTGAAATACATTTCTGTGTTAAAAATTGTTGTAACTTCTATTGCATTTATATGACTTGAACAAGTTGTTGAAAATGCTTTTAGTAAATGTTGTATTGCTTATAATATATCACTGTTAAGCATTTAATTGGATTTTCCTGTATGTCATCCCATTTGGGTCTATGTCTGTTTGAAATAACCAAAACCAGATTATCAGTCATGTTGCCAAATGAAAGTTCTGGATATCCAAAGCATAGATGAACTCATTTCTGGAGACCAGGTAGTTCCAGAATTGATAGGATGAGAGAGGAAGCAAGTATAGAAAATGATTGACAAAGGAGAAAAAAAGAAAGGATATTTGACTGTAAAACCTAGCTTAGGTTCTAGTAGGATATTTTGTGCAAGATTTTGCCAGGTGCTCTGTAGCCCCTCTGAATTGGTCAGACATCATGACTGAAACTTCATTCTGACAAAAGTAATGATTCATTGAATTTATTATTTATTTATTTTATCTATCCTCACCTGAGAATATGTTGATTGATTTTTACAGAGGAAGGGGAGAGAGAGACAGAGATGTGAGAGAGAAACATTGATGGGTCGCCTCCTATACATGCCCAACCAGTGATGGAACCTGAAACCAAAGTCTTTGCCCTGACCTTAAATCAAACTTGAAACCTGTTGCCACATCTTTTTTTCTCCTTGGTGAGGTTTTAAAGATTCTCCTATTTGTGTATGCTAGATATTTATTTATTGAGAATATCAACTCTATTTCTCATACTTTAAGTTGTGGTTTATCAATTATAGTGACTTTTTCATGACTGTCAATTTGACATTTATGGAAGTGAATCAATCAATCATATTATTGCCAGTTTCAAAATTGTGGTAGAACTTTTCCCATTTTCTAACCGATTTCATATTTAAAATTATTTTGCTTGATATGAACTTAGTTATATTTGAGAAAAGCTTCATGAGAGATGAATGTTGGGCTATTTTTTCATTATACTAACAAAAATCAGTAATGGAATAGATGAGGTGTACTGCTTAGCAACACTCTCCCATATATACTCTGTGTTGCTTAGCAGCAAACATTCAATAACGTGCTACTTTGAATTGGTACAATTCCTGTCTTCCCTGAGCAGAGAAATGTACTGCTACCCAGATCCAGCTTCCTTAATAGCTACACTATGGAATCTGGACAGGACAGTAAATTAATCTCAGTTTTGTGTGTGTTTTTTGGGGGGGCTCCTGTATTCAGAAGGTTGCCTCCCCAGATAATATTCCCTGACATGTCAGGGGCCGGAGGGTGAGTTTATGAATATACAGATTGATTTCTCTCAAAGCAACTCATATTTTTATTGATCATACCATACATCAGGAACTGGCATATACAGTGTCTAAAATCCAGATCCAAAGAGAAAAAATTTTACCATAGTTTTAGTCTTCTCTGCTACTAGTAAATCATAATTTTTTCTAAAAGCATTTTGTTACAATAATGAACTATCAAATAATAATGAATTATTTGGCAAGATAAAGAGGAGTAAGCCATCCACTGATTTTAGTTACTAGTAATTGCTTTTATTGGTTATCTAAATTTTAATATATTTACTATAGTATGTTGGCCTTATTTGTACAGGAAAATTTGCCAAAGAGATAACATTGGGGATATTACTTTTTCATAATCCAGCCTTGGGATTTTATTATATCTATTTAAATAATAACTCATTATAAAGAGAACATAGAATATGAAAGGGGAGTAAATGTTTCCTAAGTGAGAATAGGATGGTTAATTCCATTTGTCCTTTCTATTTCTCTTTAAAACGTATCTCAAATGATAATAGATAATTTAAAGCTAATAAAATGCTCCAAAATCACAAAGCCTACTTAATAAATAAGAAAAACTTTTCAAAGAAAAAAAAATAAGTCCCAATTATATGAGGTACCAAGAGCAGTCAAACTCATAGAAACAGAAAGTAGAATGATGATTGTCAGGGGGTGGGGGAAGTGGGAAATGGGGAGTCACTGCTCCAGTTTTGGGATATGGGAAAGGTTCTGTATGAGGATGGTGGCAAGCGTTGTACAATCGTTTGGGTGTACTTAATGCCACTGAGCTGTACATTTGAAAATGGTTAAAATGGCAAATTTTATGTATATTTACCACAATACAAAAATTTGAAAGGGATAAATGACATGTAAAAATTTCATATATTATTAAACCAAATTAACACATATGGAAATTATTCTGAAAAAAATATTAGGAAGTATTTAGAATTATTAGTAATCTAAAATTGCATTATTAATAATCTTATGAATTACAAGCATTATTATATTCATTTTTCAGATGAAGCAACAGAGGCAAACATAGGTGAAGTCACATGACCCCAAATCACAGGGTAAAAAAGTGACAGAGCTTAGAGACTAACTATAGAATTATTCCTCATCACTGTGCTACATTGCTCCCATGGAGATAATTTCTATTAAGAGCTTACTATGGGTCAGATACTTTTAAAAGCACTTTACATGGATTATCTTATTTATTTACCACAGGATTAGGTTTCTAACAACAACTGTTATATAAATATATTAACCCTTTAATCATCACACCAGTTTGTGAGAATTAAAATACACTAGGCATGTTAAAATATTAGCTCAGTTTCCAACATACAGTAGAAACCAAATATATAATGTTATCAATACTGTCTTTATTTCTACCAAACATTCTATTGGTCACATTCTAACATTCTAACAGTATTGTCAATAATTCAGGAAAATGTAATATTTGAATCCTATGAATATTAATTTCTTTTTTTTTATATATTTTTATTGATTTTTTACAGAGAAGAAGGGAGAGAGATAGAGAGTTAGAAACATCGATGAGAGAGAAACATCGACCAGCTGCCTCCTGCACATCTCCCACTGGGGATGTGCCCGCAACCCAGGTACATGCCCTTGACCGGAATTGAACCTGGGACCTTTCAGTCCGCAGGCCGACGCTCTATCCACTGAGCCAAACCGGTTTTGGCAATATTAATTTCTTTTAACAAATCTCCTTTTTCTATTCTTAGTTTATCTTTCATTCTTCTTATTCTTCAAGGTTTTGTTTTCAATGATACCTAAGGCAAGTATTAACTATCCCCAAGAATTTTTATCATTAATATAATAACTGTCTAATTCACTGATACAATTTTATGCATCAGAATTAATTGGTGGGTATAATTCTTTGAGAAGGACATTTAAAAGCCTATTCATAGTACATGTATAGGCAATGTATGTTACATTTTAAGTTGAATTGAAATGCTAATAAAGCATGTGGTTGCTCTCTTTCTATTTGTATGATATTATGTTATAAGGATAAGAGTTTTTTCCTATGTAGGACACAACCAAGTTTAAGTCAAGTTTAGCAAAAATAGCATATTTGCTAGCGTACTAACAAGGTGAATTATGATTTATCCGTCCACTTTAGATATGACAGAGGATAGCTTTCATTTTAACAAGCTGGTCTTTTAGTTTGAAAGTAGAAAGTATTAGGCCCATTTTCTGCCATAACATTCTTTCTTTTTAATTTAAATTATTTATTGTTTAAAGTATTAGGTATGTCTACCATAACATTCTTAAGAGAACAAATCTAAAAAAAGGAAACAAAATAGCAGTTTAAATAAGTGCAAGCAATTATATTCTTTTAGAAAGAAAAAAAAACTCACATTCTTCTAGTTCACACATTAAAAATTACACATTGATTGATTCCAGTAGAAAGGTGGGTAAAAGGATGGGTGAAAAAGGTAAAGGGGAATATAGTCAATAATAGTGTAATAATTGATGAGTGGTTACTTAGACTTAATGTGGTGAGTATATAGTAAGATATACAAATGTCAAAAAATAGATCATGTTTTCGCATTGCAGAAATACAGGTATGGTTTGATAAAAATCAGTTTTCTATTTAGTATTTGAAACATAGCAAAATTTCAGTTGTTCTTGTTTATATTTGCATACGGATGTATGCACACTTAAGTAAAGCTTCTATAATATAGTTTTAAGTTTTAACAAATCCATGGGCTACTTTGCTATTTATGTTACCTCAGTTTCACCTGAGCATGGATATACGCTCATATGGCTATATTATATGGCTATATACGCTGTTATGTTATACTAGAGGCCCAATGCATGAAATTCCTGCAAGAGTAAGCCCTTGCTGTCCCAGCTGCCTTGTGCCCCCCCTCCCCATTGGTCATTCCAGAAGGTCGTTCCAAAAGGTCTTTCTGGAAGGTTGTTCCACAGTCAGGTCTAATTACCACATTAGCTCTTTATTATATAGGGTTATATAGGAATATACACTGAGTGGCCAGATTATTATGACCACCCCAACAATACTTTGTTGGGCCAACTTTTGCCTTCAATACTGTGGCAATTCTTCTTGGAATTGACTCCATGAGATGTTGAAAGTTGATGCGAGGAATCTGACACCATGCCTGATGAATAGCACTGTCCAGTTCTGTGAGATTTGATGGTTGTGGAACTAGCTGCCTGATGGCTCTTTTAACTTTGTCCCACAAATGCTCAATTGGATTGAGATCTGGTGATTGTGGGGGCCATCTAAGCAAGGTAAAGTCTCCCTCGTGTTCTTGAAAGCACTCTGGCACAATACGAGCACCGTGGCATGGCACATTGTCTCGTTGGAAGAAGCCATCTCCATTGGGATGCACCATCAACATGATAGGATGAACTTGATCAGCAACAATACTTAAGTATGTTGTGCTATTCAGATGTTTGTAATGATCGGGCTCTCTAGCAACTTCAGCATGAAATTATAGCTAATTTGCCTACAAACGTCGGGTGGTCATAATAACCTGGCCACTCAGATGTGTGGATATGTATATATATATATATATATATTAGAGGCCAGGTGCACAAAACTTTGTGCACCCGTGGGGGGGGGGTTCCCTCAGCCCGCCCTGTGCCCTCTCGCAGTCTGGGACCCCTTGGGGGATGTCCACCTGCTGGCTTAGACCCGCTCCCCAGGGATCTGACCTAAGCTGGCAATCAGACATCCCTCTGGTAGCCTAGGAGCCCTCGAGGGATGTCCACTTGCCAGTGGGGACCAGGCCTAAGCTGCAGTCGGACATCCTAGCACTGCTGAGGAGGTGGGAGAGGCTCCCACCACCACCGCTGTACTGGCAGCCATCAGCTTGGCTTGTGGCTGAGCAGAGCTCCCCGTGTGGGAGCGCACTGACCACCATGGGGCAGCTCCTGCATTGAGCGTCTGCCCCCTGGTAGTCAGTGTGTGTCATAGTGACCAGTCATTCCCAGTCATTCTGCTGTTAGGGTCAATTTGCATATTACCCTTTTATTATATGCCTGATGCATGGCTGGGGCTTGCTGGTTTGCCCTGAAGGGTGTCCTGGATCAGGGTGGGGGTCCTGCTGGGGTGCCTGGCCAGCCTGGGTGAGGGGCTGAGGGTCGTTTTCAGACTGGCCACACCCCCTTCAGGGTGGGGGTCCCTGCTGGAGTGCCTGGCCAGCCTAGGTGAGGGGCTGAGGCCTGTTTGCAGGCTGGTCAAGACCCCCAGTGGGGACCCTCACCTCTTGAGGGTGTGGCCAGCCTGGGTGAGAGGCTGATGGCTGTTTGCAGGCTGGCCACAGCCCCTTCAGGGTGGGGGTCCCCGCTGGGATGTCTGGCCAGCCTGGGTGAGGGGCTGATGGCTGTTTGCAAGCTGACCACAGCCCCTTCATGGTGGGGTTCCCCGCTGGGGAGCCTGGCAGGCCTGGGTGAGGTGCTGATAGCTGTTTGCAGGCTGCCCATGGCCCCCAGCCACCCAAGCTCCCAGTGGAGGCTGGCTGGAAGCAGGTATCTGGGATTTATTTATCTTCTATAATTGAAACTTTGTTGCCTTTAGCAGAGGCCATAGCTGGCCAGGGCAGGCGAGAAGCTGGGCTTCCTCCATCGCCAGGGCAACCAAGCCTCCTGCTTGCTCCAGCTCCGTGGCTGCCGGCTGCCATCTTGGTTGGGTTAATTTGCATATAGTTGTTATGATTGGCTGGTGGGCGTGGCTTGGGGCATAGCCATGTTACAATCAATTTGCATGTTGCTCTTTTACTAGATTATATATATATTTGTACATGGTTTGAAAGGTTTTCAATTTTGTGAAACATCAGGGCACAAGATAGAAATGACACAACACATTTTAAAAATATAATCAGGTTTGAGATTATGTGATCACATAGATCTAGTTGAAAATTTTGGGGTATATGTAGATTACTCACTGTCAGTCATGCTTTGACTCTAATACTACTTCCTTTGGAAGCCTTTCATAATCACCATTGCACTGTTCCCCTCCCTAATCCACCACTGTGTATCACATTAAACTGTTTATTTACTTCAGAACATATGTCAGTAATTTAAATGGTTTTTTTCATTTGTATATCCTTTTCTCCCACTTTCATGTAAACTCCACACACAAGCAATATCTTATTTCTGTTTTTGACCACTGCATACTGATCTAGAAGAATACCTGTGGGATTCATAAATATAGAGTCTATCATAAATGCATAAAGGAATACATCAGAAAAATAAAATAAATGAACATAGTAAACATTGACTATGCAACTTCATTTCTACTTGTGTTTCACTGTTCAATGTGATTCTCTGAGGTAATATAAACTTTTTAGGTACTAAAATAAAAAAACAACTTTCTTCTAATTAATTTCTCATATGTAAAAATATTTAAAACAAAGCACTGTGAAAGATGTGAAACTATAACATCCACTCAAGAAAATCCCTTAATAAGTCCTGAAATAGTCACATATCCTTATAAATTTAGGATTTGATGGAATCAAATAATGTTGGTTTTTTATTTAGTTTAGTATAGCTATGCAAAAGCATGTGAAATGAGAACCAAAAGGGAAATTGTGGTACCTTGATATATCATACTGATTTTAAAGATAAAATTATTTGTCATACAAACATTTTAACAGATAAGTCTCCATTTACTTGTGAATTCTTGAAACAGGGTAAATTGATATATCACTCACTGTTCTCTATGCAATCACAGAAACTGCAATCAAATGTGGCATTCTTAAATCCAGTTGTCAAGTCTTATTCATGAGTAGACCTTGTGAGGAGTCAGAGTAGGCAGCTGAATATGTCATATGATTTGAAAGCACTGAAAATTATTTTTACTTAAAATATCTTCCTCATTACCTTTCTTTGTGCATAAAATTGCATCTTAAAAAAACTCTTGGTGTTTTAACTTTAATTTTACATAATACTTAGAAGTATGACTCTTCTTCTACAAATGCTCTTTGAGAGTTCATCTGGAGATTCAAGGAGGACTTCCCCCTTATCCTCACATAAAGAATTTATTTCCTTTTTCCAGGAAGTTTTTCCTATCATGAAATTAGGATATGATACATAAAGAAGGGAAGAGGTTGCTCTGTAGGTGGTCAGATCAGCCAAATCATACCTGGGAATAAATGGTCTCTCATGTTGCAGTCAGGCAAATGTCAAATTCCTTTATAGGGGGTTAGTTGATCAAAATTAGATGACAAAAGAAAGATTGTGAGTAGAAGGAGAATCCATCTCAATAAAAATCTTATAATGTTATATTTAAAAGAATATTCAGTCTATCTCTTCATCTTACTAAGGATCTGAGGACTCAAGAGATTGTAATTTGCTCATAGCAACACAGTTTTAGATGAGAAATTACACCCACATTTCCTGACAACTGTCTCTTTTCTAGTATGTACAACTGCTTTCTATTCAAATTAGAGGGAAAATATTGTTGGACTTTAATTAATCTTTTTTGTGTTTATGTGTTGTTATTTTATTGTAGTTATAATAAAATTCATTTTAAATGAATTACCCATCAAAATAAAGCAACATATTTAATTTGTGAAACAAATAAACAAAATAATAAAACCTCATTCCAGTACTGAAACATTGTTTGGCCCACTTTCCAGTTTTAACTTGAGTAATAAATATAAAATATTTAATCATCAATACTTCCTATTCCCCTTTTGCCTTTAACTTTACACTTAGCAATTAAGACTCTTTAACATACCATATGCTTTCCTTGTATGTTATATATATACTAGAGGCCTGGTGCACAAAAATTTGTTCACTCAGGGAGATCCCTCAGCCTGGCCTATGCCCTCCTGTAGTCTGGGACCCCTGGGAGGATGTCCACCTGCTGGCTTAGGCCCGCTCCCTGGGGGATCAGGCCCATGCTGGCAGTCAGACATCTCTCTGGCAGCCTGGCAGCACTCGGGGGATGTCCACTTACCAGCAGGGAGCAGACCTAAGCTGCAGTCAGACATCCTTAGTGCTGCTGAGGAGACAGGAGAGGCTCCCACCACCACCGCTGTACTGGCAGCCATCAGCCTGGCTTGTGGCTGAGCAGAGCTCCCCCTGTGGGAGCGCACTGACCACCAGGAGGCAGCTCCTGCATTGAGCGTCTGCCCCCTGGTGGTCAATGTGTGTCATAGTGACCAGTCATTCCCAGTCATTCTGCTGTTAGGGTCAATTTGCATATTACTCTTTTATTATATAGGATAGAGGCCTGGTGCATGGGTGGGGGCCGGCTGGTTTGCCCTGAAGGGTGTCCCGGATCAGGGTGGGGGTCCTGCTGGGGTGCCTGGCCAGCCTGGGTGAGGGGCTGATGGCTGTTTATAGGCTGGTTACACCCCTTTCAGGGTGGGAGTCCCCACTGGGTGCCTGGCCAGCCTTGGTGAGGGGCTTATGGCTGTTTGCAGGCTGTTCAAGCCCCCCCCCCCAGTGGGGGCCCACACCCCTGGAGGTTTGAACAGCCTGGGTGAGGAGCTAATTGCTGTTTTCAGGCTGGTCACACTTTCTTTAGGGTGGAGGGGCCCCACTGGGGTGCCTGGCCAGTCTGGGTGAGGGGCTGAGGGCCGTTTTCAGGCTGGCCAAGCCCCCCAGTGCTGGAAGCTCCCAGCCTCTCCTTTTTTTCTTTTTTTTTTTTAATTCTGGGATTGATTTACCTTCTATAATTACAACTTTGTAGCTGTGAGTGGAGCTCAGAGCCTGCCAGGGAGGGTGGGAAGCTTGGCTTCCTCCATCGCCAGGGGCAACCCAAGCCTCCTGCTCACTCCAGCTCCATGGCCACAGCTGGCTGAAAGCAGGTATCTGAGGTTTATTTATCTTCTATAACTGAAACTTTGTTGCCTTGATTGGAGCTCAGAGTTGGCCGCAGCAGGCGGGAAGCTTGGCTTCCTCCATCACTGAAGCAATCAAACCTCCTGCTTGCTTCAGCTCCGTGGTTGCCGGCCACCATCTTGTTTGGGATAATTTGCATATAGTTGTTCTGATTGACTGGTGGGCATGGCTTAAGGCATAGCG
>NW_005871222.1:2410623-2572300 GCF_000147115.1 Myotis lucifugus
TATATATATATATATATATATATATATATATATATTCCCTGCACCCTCTACTGAAATTAAACTTTGTGAGGGCACGGATTTTTACTGATTCTATTCATTGCTATGTTCCAGGTGCCTCCAACAATTTGGCACATATTCAGTATTCAGTAATATATTCTGAATAAATAGGTGGATGAGATTTGAGATAAGAGAAACACAATCTTCATTAAACTAAAATGTTAACAGTAGCACTCTTACCACTAATACATATAATTTTTAATGCCAAAGATAATAAATGAATGGGAAAAATGCAGATGTTTTAAACAGGCAGTGACAAATGAGTCAAAGAAATCCCACAGAGCATGATAATTTTAGAGAATAGAAACTCTCATATTTTAGTGGGCTGTTACTTTATAGTCCAGATGCCCTTCTTAAGTGAATACTATCTCAGAGATTCTAGAGTTACATGACAAGTGACTACAAGCTTTCTGGGATTTATTTGTCCATATTCTCCTTCTACTTTTTTCAAAGTTTTATATTGGACAAAAGATAAAAAATAGACTCAGTAGTATCTAGATACTCTTATATAGCTATCTTGAACAGAAAGTTTGGGTTCAAAATGTAAAAAAAAGAAGAAGAAGAAGAAGAAGAAGAATCCAGAGAACAATTAAAGGTATATAAATAAAATAAATATAATATGAAACCAGCTGGTGAAAGTCAAAGATTTCTTGATTTTACTTCAGTGTTAATAGTCTCTAATGTTTAATTATAAGATAAAAATTTGTCAATAACTCAGTTTTGACACAAACATAATTAAAAACCTTTGTTCTCCATATCTCTTGAAAAAATGAGAATAAATAATTTGATGTTTTGATATAGAGTGTGATCACTGGTATCAAAATCAATATTTTTAATCTATCTATAATGAGAAAGTTCACTGCTTATTACAAAAGTATATAACCATGTCCACTTTCTAAACTTATGAGAGAGAGAGAGAGCTCTTTTAGCAATACAGTATATCTGTTTTGATTTTGGTTAACTGTTTAGCATTTCAGCTTGTCTTCAATCAACACAAAGCTTGTCTAATTCATTGACTCTGTGATTTAAGATTTTCATGGCATATAAAGAATGTAATTTAAAATGTAATTATATTGAACATGGGTTAACAATCTTATATGTTAAAGTCAGTTCAGTCTATTATATAAATTAGCTCTTAATCATGAGCTAGGCATTTAACACTAAAATACTGATTACAAGAAGGCCCACATCTCCAACATCCTCAATCTTATGGTACATAATCATCATAGCAAGACTATAAAAAGAATTCTGATTAAGAGAGAAGCAGTTACAGATAGATCATAACATAGACAATTCTATAGAACATAGAAAATAAAAAGTCAAATAGTTGCAGCAGGTGAAAAATAAATGTAAGGTGAGTAAAAGATTGAGGTCATTCATTGTAGGGGTAAGTGGTTTTTCTATAACTAAATAAGCCTATATTATTATACAATGAATTTTATAGTAAAACTTAATCATCATTAATTTAAGAAGTGTGTTTACATTTTTCCCTTTAGGTTTGAATAGAAGTTTATAATTTAGAATGTTTTCTGTTAGAAAATTCAGTAGAGAAATCAAAGGATTTTGGCTCAATAAATGATAGAGAAAGTAAGGTAAATAATAAAAAAGTATTTTTATTTCTCCTTCCTCTCTTCCTGCCTCCTTCCCTCACCATTTATCCTTCCAACATTCAAACAATACTTATTGTAAACAAATTATATAAAATTCTACTCGGTACAAACACTATAAATACAAATGAGACAAAATACCTAACTTCAAACAGCTTTCAGTGGGGAATCTGGAAATATTGTCTAATGATATTTAAAAATTCATATGATTAGTATATTATAGAGTAATCAAATACCTCCTCTTCTCTCTTCCTCCACATGTCAATGTTTCTCTCTCTTCACCACACATATATTCAGTAGGGTACAATAAAAATTCATTGATGACTATAGAAGACCATAAATAAATAAATTTTTAATACATTGATCCCAAATCAGTGTATCTCACACTTATGGATGATAAAGAGCCAATTAACTGGGATTTTAAAGCGTGTGCTTTTCAGACAGAAAGAATGGTTTCTAAATCAATCACAGACTACCTGATTGACAATGGCGTGCCCTTTACTCTTCTTCACTAGACTGTAGGCTCTATGAAGGGAAGGACTGGTCCATCAAGCTCATTGAGTTTTTCTAGCACATAGCACAATGCCTAGTACATAGTAGCTACTCAATAAATATATATTTCACAAATGAAGAGTTTCCAAAGTTTAAAAGTCCTTTTAAGTCCCTGTTAGAAAGCCACTGTTATCCATTTTTAAACTTGTTTTATATTTTACTCTAGGGTAGATTAAGTCCCTTGGTATAAGTTTCAGTAATACTTCATAATTGTCTAACATGGCATTTACTACATTTGCTAATTACTAAGTAACTTTATTATTATTATTTTTTTTTTACTTTCTGTCTTCCCCTCTAGACTGTAAGTTCCATGAGGACAAAATAAATTACTTAGTTCATTACATTATTGCTGTTAGTAAATATAATACTCCCAGAACCTATATTAATAACTCAGAAAATGTTAGTTAAATTATTTAAGGAATTACTGTGCTTCAGCTTACTATGGCTAATGCAAACCACATGGCTTTTGTTATATAGCTACACTATATTAGGAGGTTAACATTATAGATATTACATGATTTTTATGAACTTTTAATTTTTCGAAATTAAAAATTTATCAAGATAACCAATCAGCATTGAAGTTGGTCCAACTAATTCTTTGCTTCTATTGAATTAGAGAGACTTTAAATATTTTATTAAATCTATGATTTAAAAAGTTATTTGTTATTACAATATAAAACACTAATCTTATTTTATTTAGGCAAGAAATAATATAGTGAAAGATAAAAAAATAAATCTTAGTTTTTAATAATGCTTTAAACTTATTCTTTTTGACTAGAGGTACTATCCATTTTAACAGCTAAAAATATGAGGAGCAAGGTAACCTTTGAGAAAAGAAAAGAGAGATGTCACCTTTATTGAAAATAGTGCACAAAAACATGACAGGTTTTTTATTGGTATGTTTAGAAAACTGATGACAAAGGTGTCTTGTGGGTGAATGATGATTGTTGAATTTCCATGAGTGTGTCGGAATTGCACAAAACTGCAAGGTGAGAGAAGCATGTCTATTCTCCTTCTTGCTTCTCATTCAGTCTTCTTTTAACACATGGTCTCCATGAAAGCCCAGCTCAATCATGAGTCCTCTTCATTTTACACAGCTCCTCACTTCAGCACCCACATAATTATTATCACCCCTGACTTATGATCCAAGTTATTTATTTCAAATCCCATATCCAATGTCCCATATTTTACTTATTTTCTTAGTTATTGTCATTTAACAAAGTAGTCTGATAACCTAAGTCACAGAAAGCTGATTTTTTATCCTTTGCACCTGTATATTCATTTTAAAAGCAGATGTGTCAATGTGATATTAAATTAGTGTAGCAATAATCAGGCAAATAGAGGGACTTCTTGTGAGTAGCTTTAAGGCACATTAGGCAGAGAAGAATTTTCACTGAAGTTCTGAGTTATAGTTGCTTATCTTATTTTATACTTTCATTAATTTATCAGAAAATATATATATATAATTTAGGCCTGGCCAGCATGGCTCAGTGGTTGAGCGTTGACCAACAGGTCATGGTTCCATTCCAAGTCAGGGCACATGCCCAGGTTGGCAACTTGATCCCCAATTTGGGCCATGCTGGAGGCAGCTGATTAGTGATTCTCATCATTGATGTTTCTCTCTCTTTCTCTCTTCCTCTATGAAACCAATAAAAATATATTTTTAAATATAATTTAGGAGTCCCACTTAGTCATTTTGACCAAAGGATATAGTTCTTAAGTTTTTAAAAAGCCATCTTCTGAAATAGTCTTAGAAAAGAAAGCAATGATGCTTGCGTTTAAACTGATTAATTAAGTCATGCTATATTTATCATCAAGAGCATAATGATAGGGCCAAGCATGTCAGAACATCGCTGTGATGGTGTGAGGCTGGCAGGTGAGGCCTTTTAGAAGGATACTCAGAGATTCTTAGTATTTGCCATCATCCCCATTACCCTTGGAACACAATTTAAGCCTCTGGGCAAAGGAGTTAAATAATGGCAATGTTTGAAAGGAAACTACAAAACTCCCCCTGCTGGCAAAAACCACTGAGCAAATTATCTGTGGTACACAAATCTTTCTACAGGCAACAGAGAGGGAAAAAATGATAGGAATCAATCAGTTGCCCAAGGAAACATAATAATCAGAAACCAATCAGCAAGTTAACTGCTCTGGGACGATGAGATGAGTGGTTTTCTAATGGCTGATAGGTAATGATACACGGGCAGAGCAACAGGCATTTAGGTAAGTAACCTTCATTTTTCCAAAGGCAATATACAGCATCTATTATACTGTCGTGATTCCATAGCTGGAGGCTTAGAGAGCTCTTAACTTGTAAATAGATTGTGGATAATGGTTAACTCCAAATGACTTCATTCTTGAGGCAGATTACAGATAGCAATTTTTTAGGAAGGTTTGATGACAAGACTAGCTAGTTGTAATTTTCCACTGTTGTAACATTTTGACCCATAGAAAAATGTTGAAGTAATGCTGTTTGACCCTTTTTTATAGTCAGATTTTTATTGTTGTTGTTAGAGTAGCAGCATCTTATCAAATGTCTGAGGTTTCCATGATCCATCAAATGATTTTCAACATTAACTTTCAAAGATAGTTTTAACATGGAGTATACTTAACAGATACTACATTATATTAACAAATAAGGCATAAACTGGAGCTGCTATCTTAGTGATATTTTAACAGAAAACAAAATTTTAATCCAAAGGTATTGGCACATTTAATATGGGATTATTTGGGAGGAATTTCTCAAAGGCAGAATCATTTTGCTCCTATTCCTATAAAGATAAATCAATAGATCTATATCAGTACTTTTACAAGATATTATTTCTGCATACATGGTCCTACATTCAAGAGTTTTGAAAACACTGCTTAACGTATATCTGTTAGTGTCCCCAAATGTACATCAGTATATTGAATTATTTGGAGTTTATAAAAGATATTTATGTTGGACACAGCTTTCCCAAACATATGACCATGGAATCTTTTTCATGTAAATTCTTATAGTATTGTAATAAACATTATTTGAGAATAATCACATAGATAAAAAGAACATTGACTAGTCTTTGATTATATGTAAACCAACATATTTTTCTAAGGAAGAAAGTCACAGTAAGATAACTTATATTTTTAAAAAATCTGTACAGGTAGTTAACATTAGATGTAAAATTATGACATGTCACCATATGTGAAATTATTTTAGGTGTTCACAATGGATATTCTCACATTTACCTTTTGTTCACAAACATTGTATAATACATATAGTTTATAAAAAGCAAAATGTGATGATCATAAGGCAATCTTTCTCCATCTGAAATATTACAGAGATATGAGTCACAGGAGAGCAGAAAGGGGGTTATAGATTGATAGTGCACTCAAATGTTCACAGGTGAGAAAGAGCATTGCAATTTCAGGGAAGTAAGGATGGCTCAGCACAGGCAGATATAAGCTACCGTGTCTGCTGCTCTAATGTGTACTTTGGAAGTGGGATGAAAATTTAAAGAGAGGCAGTGGTCAGAACGTAAAATGCTTTGCATGCAAAGACAAAATTTTGGAAGTCACCTATAATCTATGAAGAGGAATCTCTTTTTTTTTGCAGGGAGAATAACTGAGGAAAAATAAAAATGTTCATGGCCTGCATTGTGTCTCCTGCAAATTAAAAGAGCCTTGTTGAGTTGTATGAATAATATCTATTTATATAAAAGGCTAATATGCTAAGTGTCCCTCTCTCTGTCCAACCGGTCATTATGATCCACACTGACCACCAGGGGGCAGACACTCAACGCAGGAGCTGCCGAGTTGCAGTGACTTGGCAGTGGCGGTTCTTGGGTGATGCACCCCAAAACCAGAGAGGAGGGAGCCCGATTCCTCACGGGGTCACATGACTCCACCTTTGGCCATGGGTTATATTGTTGCTGGGGCACTGTCGCCCCGAATCTGGTTACTACACACTCGCATTTGCATTCCACACCCTGTAGAACAGCAACTTTGCAGAGTGCCCAGGTCACTAGTATGTTATTATAACCTGGATTATCTATTTTTTAAATAAAAGAACATTATTGAGAAATTGGCACTACTCTTTAATAATGAAAATTAATATCTAGAAATGTTTTTAAATGAACAAAACAAAAAAACCCTAATTTTTCATTCCTCTCATTTGTGATTTGCTTTAGAATTAACTGGCAGGTTCACATGCATGATCTCTTTGCATACTCACTTTACAGAGGAAGCAACTGAAGTTTAGACAGTGCAAGTTACTTTTCACTCTCACACTGGGTAGAGATTCACACTGATGCTTTCCTTTTTTTAACTAGAAGCCCGTTGTATGAAGATTCACGCAATAGGCCTTCCTTCCCCTGGTTGCTGGCACCAGTTTTCCTCCAGCACCCAGGACCCAGGCCTTTGGTCTGGCCACAGCGGAGAAGCCAAGCCTCTTCAGTCTTCAGTCTTCAATCTTCAGTCTTCAGTCTTCACTCCAGCCGGAGCCTTCAGTCTTCGTGCCTGCATATGCAAATTAGTAAAAAAATTTATACTATTCAGTGTATAAAAAGAAAATCTAGATGAACAATTCTAGACACCAAGTCAGAGATAAGTTAGAAGGCTGTTGCATAAAGCAAAATAAGAAATGAAATGGTCCAGCTAAAATAGAGGAAAGAGGGCAGAGATTTATTAGGAAAATATTTAGAAAATAAAATCAAAAGTGTTATCAGACAGCACCCTGAGTCAGAGGAGGGTCTGTCCTCTCTGTGGATTTTGTCAATCTTTTGTTGTTGTTGTTGTTTCTTAATATGTTTTTATTGAATTTTAGAGAGGAAGGGAGAGAGAGAGAGAGAGAAACATCAATCAGCTGAGAGAAACATCAATCAGCTGCCACCTGCATACCCCCTTCTTGGGATTGAGCTTGCAACCAGGGAATGTGCTCTGGCTGGGAATTGAACCAGTGACCTCCTGGTGCATGGATCCAACTGAGCTACACCAACAGGGTGATTTTGTCAATCTTGTAAGAAAGATTTCAGAGCAAAGTAAGTGAATTTATTAAGAATACACTTGGCGTAAAGCACAAGGTGGCAACTCAACTAGTCTAAGCACTTGCCCTATAGTTTTCAAAGTTCCCTGTCATATATCTTGGGTAGCATACTAGTTTTCAAAGCCCCTTTCTACATTGTTGTGGCTTATCTTGGAATGTTTGTACATACATCTGGTCATCTTGTTTGGCAAGTGCTAAGGTGACTGATTTCTTTGTTTAGTGGGTGAAATAAAATCCCCCCTTCTTTCTCCCTTCCCCCTTTCCCACCCTAACATCCCCCACATTAGTACTCTCTCCTAACAGTTATATTATTTCTCTACTAGATTCCTCCAACTGCATTTCCCACTAATGATTAATTTAATATATTCTAATCTGTACTTGTAATCTTTGTAGTCCAAATTGTTCTCCTGAGATATAGCACATAAAATCTCTATAACCTGGGTTGTCTCCCTTTGGTTCTCAATATCAATTTTCTTATCTATAAAAGTGGAATAATAATACATACACTAGATTATTTCTATGAAGATTAAATGAGACAAAGGTATTAGCATTATGCCCTTACTCTAATAAAAGCTAAACAGTTGGAACTTGATGATTTGTTTATCCATTTATTCATTAATTTTTAAGTAAGTATATATTACATAATTATTATGTGCAGGCGTTATTATAGGTACCAAAGATGAAGAAATACTAGTAAATTAAACAAGGCCTAAACTCTCCTATAACTTCAATCTAATTGAAGGAAAGCAAGTAGTAAAAAAATATACAATGAGGTTAATGGTGTAAGAGCTATAAAAATAAATAGATCTAACTCTGGGAATCCAGATTAGTAGGTGCAAGAAGACACCACTTGCCAATACTGTCAGTGCACCAAGGAACACAGAAAGCTGATGGACCATGGGAGTTAGCAAGGCTGACAAGTGTTGAGATAGTGGTGGCTCAAGGCAATTCCCTAACCTGATAATCCTTTTACTGTTTACCAAATTTACCTTTGATATGCCTGTATGCATTGCTAAAGGACAAATGTGTATTCAAGTAAATAAATAGCTGACCAGGCCAGAAGTCAGTGTGTCTCTTTAGGAAAGAGACTCTTCCTGGTCCCCAGTGCCTTCTAAATTCATATTTCTTGTATAGCATTTTCATTTGTGCATTGGCCCCTCCTTCATATCTTAACCCTGATGCATAGGTTGCGGCAGGTAGGGGTGAAGAAGAAGAAGAAAGAAGAAAGAAGAAGAAGAAGAAGAAGAAGAAGAAGAAGAAGAAGAAGAAAGAAGAAGAGAAAGAAGAAAGAAGAAGAAGAAGAAGAAGAAGAAGAAGAAGAAGAAGAAAAAAAGAAAGAAGGAAGGAAGGAAGAAAGGAAGGAAGGAAGGAAGGAAGGAAGGAAGGAAGGAAGGAAGGAAGGAAGGAAGGAAGGAAGGAAGGAAGGAAGGAAAGAAGGGAAGGAAGGGAAGGAAAGGAAGGAGAGAGAGAGAGAGAGAGAGAGAGAGAGAGAGAGAAAGAGAGAGAGAGTGAGGGAGGGAGGGAGGGAGGAAGGAAGGGAAAGAAACTCACTGAACTCACTGGTAGCCATTCAGAAGAGATAGCTTTTGAGATGAGACAGTGTAGAGGAATGAATAGAATGACTAGCTTTCAAGGTAGAGACTAAGAAACATAAAAGGCAGGAGGAGCATGTTTAGTGTATTTAAGGGGCAAGTATAGCTTTTGTTTGGTGAACAAGAGGTGAAACCCACAGAAATAAGGTGAGAGAAAGTCAGTGGCAAAACTAACAACTAAATCTGTGTAAAGAAATGATCATGAGAAATGATTTAAAATAACTCAACATGATATTGTGCTCATTCTTCTTTTATATATTTTTCTTGAATACAAACTCCAAATTCAAATGTGGGTAAGTCTGTCTAAATTTAAAATGTAAATTGATTACAAAATTTTTGAGACAACACAATATCACTGCTCTTATAGTCTTCCATTCCAAGGAGCTGCTAAGGAAGTGCTGCTCAGCTTCACTAACTATTTGCATGTTAATAAGTATGAGGTACTTATCTATTCTCTCAGATATGTTAACTATTTCTCATGCAATTTTGTTTCCTTATTATTATAATTGTTTGTTTTTATATAAAACAAAGGAGGGAAAAGTAAACTCTGGTCATAAAAATCCCCAAAATCCCAATGTAGTGGGTTTGCTTCATCATTACTCTCCCTCCTTCATAAGCACACACACACACACACACACACACAGTCAAGTGAATTTTCAGAAAATGGCTTCTACACTAGCTGGATTTATAAAACTTTTACAAAAAGTAACTATACAAGTTGAGTTATATGACAATGTTCTAGAATTATTGCTCAGAAAAGATAGTAGTAATTTTAGGGGAAAAACAAGCATAATGTATATCACTTTTTTTAGTCCTGTATTATTTAAATTATTAGAACAAATATACACATTTATATTTCAATAAAGTAAAAATTTTAAATTTAAGCACAGTTTTGATTAGGATGAAAATAGTATGATAGCAATTTTTGAGAAGTCCTTAGTTCTAAAAGTACCTGTTTTTTTTAAAAAGAAACTTGATTAATGAAAGTATTATGGTAAAGCATTAAAAAGTAATATAACCCACTGCAGACTTAAGTGAATTGTTTTCTTTAAAATTGCTACATGTATGTGAGCAGTAAAAAACATTCTGATGTCAAAAATTCCTTATTTTAAAAATATCTTTACTTACACTATAAGTACATAGGGATAATTTCCCATGAGATGAAATTTAACAAAAATAAAGAGCTATAAAATGGGTTAACATTATCTAACAAATTATTAAATTACGAAAAAATTTTTTTTTATATTTTAGTAATTTGTTAATTTTAGTTGACATTTTCAAGTAGCTAAATTCTTTCACAATTTATTAGAAACATTTTTTTTAATTTAAATACAATCTATTTTCAAATTATAATCCAGCAACAGTGTCCTTTGCTATGTAAATATTGGGTTGGTATGGCCAACCCAAGCAAAGAGTTGTTTTTTTTTCCTTGTTCTTTCTTTTTTTAGAGCAGTGAAAATACTATGAATTTTCTGATATCTATAATAATAAAAGGGTAATATGCTAATTAGACCAGATGTCATTCCAGACCTCCTTCCTGACGAAGCCAGAGCCAAAGGGAAGCCAGCCTGGGTCCTCGGTGCCTGTGGGCAGCCGGAGAGAAGCCAGCTCAGGTCCTGGGTGCCTGCGGATAGCCAGAGGAGGGAAGTCTGGGTCCTGGGTGCCGGAGGGAAGCCGGTGCCAGCAGCCAGGGGAAGGAAAGCCTACTCTTGCATGAATTTTTGTGCATTGGGCCTCTAGTCCTATTTAATAAAAGGGTAATATGCAAATCAACCAAAGGGCAGAACGGCCAGTCATTATGATGTGCACTGACCACCAGGGGGCAGATGTTCAACACAGAAGCTGCCCCAGCCCACAGGCCCCAATCTCCCCATAGGGGCCTGATGGCCAACCTCTTGGTCCCTTTCCCCAGCCGGCAGGCTCTGATTGCTTGATGGGGAATGGGGAACTGGTGGTGGATGGTGGTGGATGTGGGTGGCACCAGGCCAAGGCCCCTGCCCCACCAGTCACCCCCCACACACAGAGGGTGACTAGCAGTGAGGGAGAAGGGGTGGCTGGCGAGCGGGTGAGAATGGCCAACCTATTGGTCTTTCCCCTGGCCAGCTGGCATTCTTTCCCGCAGCCAAGACACAGGCCTGCCCACAGCTGCAGACAGTTGCTCCTCACTCCTCCCCACCTACTCCCTAAGGGGGAGGGAGAAGCTATCAGCAAGGGAGCGGGTGTTGGTTAGATGATTTGTTGAGAAACCTGTCTCCTGATGCTGCTGAATTCTAACCCTGTTCAGAATTCAGTGCGCTTTGCTTAAAGCACCTGATCTTACCCTCCTCACTGGTGATGCAATCTGAAATCTAATGGGACCTTTTTGTGGAATGGGTTGTCTCGCCTCATGACCCTGCAAGTAGAATCCTCCAGGCATGACCAGAATGACCCTAATAGCACCACCAGCCCCCTGGAACTCTCTCAGGCATTGGGCCCACACCCCATCCCTTACCTGAAAGAAATTTCACACAAAAGCACCTCCCACGAACTGGCCTTCTCCGGGGGGATCACAGTCTCCTACATGGGCTCAAAGTATATCCTGGGTCGGGCCCACCTCCGGTGCAAGATGGCAAATGGGGAACCAGGGGTGGGTGTTGGCAGGAGGCGGGGCCAGATGCCAGCAGCCCTTGAAGATGTCCCTGATCACAGACCAGGCCTAGAGACTACCAGTGCAAAAATTCCAAGTGCTGCCCCTCTAGTTATAATTATAGTGATGGATATACATCATTATACATTTCCCCAAAACCTTAGAATGTATAACACAAAGAGTGGATCCTAAAATGAACTCTAGACTCTGCATGATTAACATGTGCCAATGTTCATCCTGGATAAAAAAATGTATCATCCTGGTGAGTGAAGTTGATAATGGGGGAGGCTATGCATGTGTGGGGACAGGGGGTTATTTAGGAAATATCTGTACCTCTCTCTCAATTTGCTATAAACATAAAACTGCTCTCAACAAATAAAGTTATGTGTGTTTTTTAAAGTAAGCTTAGAGAAAATTGAAAATTATAGAATTAAATTTTAAAATGAATTAGTAAAGGAAAAATACTTGTTTTACAATACAAATATTTTTTTCTTTTCTTTTTTTTTCAAGTATTTTTTTCTTTTCTACCCCCATTTATTAAAGCTAATGATCTGCAAATGTGCTTGAAGACTATCATCAGTATTTGTCTTTAAATTGCCATCTACAAAACAAAAATTCAGCTATTTGATGACACTCCCTCCTTATTGTTAGGAACAATATTATTACCAGGCAGTGCTACTGTGAGATTAACTTCTGTGCCTTTGACTAAAGAGCGCTAGGCCCTGGAAAGTCAGAATATACCTTTGATTTCTTGAATATGGAGTTGTGTTCTATGCCAACACACAGAAAATACTTCTCTTGTATTTGCAGTTATACTATGTTATATGAGTTTCAAAACAATACTATTTTTTTTACATATACACAATGGAATACTACTCAGAGAGTTTTCTTTATGTGAGGATTTGCTTATTCCCACCATGTCAAGGCTAAAAACCCCCAATTGTTATGCATTATTACCAGTGTAGGGTACCAAATAGAGACACTGTGTAGCAAGGAAGAAGTGGTCAATATATCATCAGTCCTCTGAATACGATTTACACTGCAATACATCCTCAGGCCTCAGTCTGAAAATTATGTAGGGCCATCCCCCAACCCAGGAAATATAGGGTGTCCCAAAAAATGTATACATATATTTTAAATAATTATAAAGGCTGTGTTTATTCAAATACATTTCATTTTCAATATTGAGCTATCAGCTGTTAAAGTTTGTCTACATTTTTGGGAGACATACTGTATTTGCAGCTGCTATTCAAAGGGTAGGCAAAAAGTATATGACATGTACTCAATTTAATCAGAGGTCTGGGTTCTAGAAAAGCTAATTTTAACCTAAACACATTAAATGTATGTGGGTGGATGGATTTTTTGTAAAGTTATATCCTGTGATGGTGGATATATGTTTGTAAGTTTCTTGAAAATACATAACGAACAATTGGAAAAAGGATTGCACGAGACGAGCAACTTATTTTATAAGCAATAAGTGGTAAGTATATTTGAAAACCCTGGATTGTCCCCAGGTTTTAAGTGTTCATGTGTTCTTCAGAACCCTGGATTCCTCCTCCCCAGGACTTAAAAATAACAGCACCAAGCACAGTCTATTAAAATGACAATCATATTTCAAAGAGGCAGAATAATAATTTTCTAGAGTAATTATAGGAATTTATTATATTGCAATTTAGACAGAAAATGATTTTATAGACATCCTTTGGATTTAGAAGTTCAAGAGACATAACCTGACTATTGATTCTAATAAGGGAAGTAAAAGTGGCTACATTATTAAATCTTTCTATGCTTCATATGCTCATCCGATAAAATGGATGTAACAATAATTTCTAAATAATTATAAAGCAAAACTTGTGTAAACCCCTTAACATCTTTATTAGTATCCCTCAAAGAATATGCTCCTGTGCATATAATGACTATTGCTATTTATTTTTATTCTTTGGTGCAACACATGCCTTCATCATTAGTAATCTATAAAGCCACAATAGTATCCTATGTGGCATCATTAATTTAATCTTGTAGAGTCTCATAATAATCATACCACCACCCTATTCCCAAACTTATTCTATATTTCTTTGACCAAGTACTTAAGGACTTTTACTATTTTTCCCAAAAACCTATTTTTTTCTTCCCTCTGAATATTTCCCTTCCCCAAACGTACATTCCTGTCAAACTATGTGACTTCATATTTCTTAGATAATTCTTCCTCTGTGCCTTTACCCATCTCATTGTTTGCTCTTTCTGAATTACCTTATCTCTAGTGCTGTTCTCTCCTATAAAAATTTCTCATCTAAAAATCACCAAAATCCTTCATATAATTTTTACTGATCCTCATCTTTCCCCTTCGTTGTATTGTATTATGTATACAGTACTTATATAACACAGAACAAATTGCTTTATGTTGCAATTGTGTAAACTTTTCATTTATTTTTCTAAAATAAAACTGATATGAAGCCCTGATACTCTTATATATCCTTGTAACCCTAACCTCTAATTAAAAAAATATATATATATTTTTTCTGAAGAGTAATTCTGTGATATTGAGCTTACCTGAAGCATGTTCTGCTCACAAAAATAAATCAGTATCCAAATAAAAATCCAATAATTTGATTATTTATTAATTTATTTATTTATGCTTGGCCATTAAACCTAATGCTTAAATGTAGAATATATATAGCACTGTGTAATAGTATTATAGTCACAGTTTTATGTAACATACCTTCTGACATTTTAGAAAGTGATGTGAATGCAAGAACAATAACCTTGAAACAAGATTTTAAAATTATTTTTCTGGTGATGGAAGGAGACTTGGCTTGGGGTAATGAGTACACAATACAATATATAGATGATGTATTATAGATTTGTTCACCTGAATCCTATATAATTTTATTAACTAACTAGGGGCCCGGTGCATGAATTTGTGCATGGGTGGTGTTCGGCCAGCCTGCCCCAATCGCGGCCAATTGGGCCAGGCTGGCCAGGGGGAGGCGCCGCAGGTGGTTGGCTGGCTGGTCCTGCTCCTTGGTCAAACTCCCGGTCAAACTCCTGGTAGAGGGGACAATTTGCATATTAGCCTTTTATTATATAGGATGTCACCCCAGTAAATTCAATAAAATAAGTACAAATAAAATTATATTTTATATTAAAACAATATGAATATATAACTTTGTTGAGAAATATGTATATACACACACATGCATATATTTAGAATAACAAAGCACATTTATTGAAGGAATTCTATAAATGAACTTGCAGAGAAATTTTACAAGACTTTATATGAGATGATTATAAGCTAACCTTGAAATTAGCAGAAAGTTTGCTTAAGAGTTCTTAAAAAAAAACTTGCTAGTAGTGAGACAATGTCACTAAAATGTTTCAAGGAAAAGGGGTCATTTTACAATTAATATATTGTTTAACCTATAATTTACACAAAATTCAAAAATGGAGCATGAAAATATTTTCAGACTGATGTCTTTTCAAAGAAGAATCTGCAGCAACACCCTGCACCAGCTGGAGTCTATGCAGGTTCCTCTTGGCCAGCAAGCCCAGGAGAGGATGATGGTAATCTAATCCTGAGATAACAAAAGCGTGAATGACCATTTCAAAGTCATCTTCAAATAGACAGGATTACAATTTAATAGGGGCGGGTCCCTTTTTGAAGGAATAAGTACCTTCCCTTGGAAATTAAATGTCTTAAAACAAATCCAGAAAATATGGAAGGCAATAATAGTATTTTATGATTATTTATTTTTACCGGTAATTAAAAGAGCACTCTAAAAGAAGAAAACATAAAATATAATATAAAAGACAGTTAAGACAAAAGGGGAGCACATTACAGCTTTAATTATTTCTGTACCTATTCTTCCACTGTCCACAGTGAACATATATCATGAATTATACTGTAAGTAACCTTGACTGGTTAAATTATAGAGACCAGGCAAATATATACAGGTACTGACCAGTACTTTTACTATATGATTGGAATCCAGCCCCATTAGAAATACTTTGACATGTAAAACTGATACCCCGAATGGCAAGCTGGGTTCCGGTTCTTGTACCACTAAGTTTGAAGAATAAAACTCGCCGACAAAGGATTTTAAGCAAAAGTGTGGAAATTTATTGCAGGGATATACAATCTCCCGCTTGGGGAGGAGTTCCTACATAGGTAACCAGTGAAGTCTCTTTGTCTAGGGGTTTATGAATGCTGGCAGCTTCTTTGTCTGTATGTGCTACTTTCTAATTGGACTCTTCCTCATTTTATGTCCCCTGTGTTTTTTCCTAATTGGCCGATTTCTCCCTTCCCTGCTTAGTCTCAATTTGGAAGCTCACCTGGCGCTCCCCCCCTGGTAGATAAACATTCTAGCAGTTTGGAGCTGGCTCTGTCCATCATGTATGCATTCCTTTCCCACAGACTCTACCCTAACTGCCTTTCCTGACTCTGAATCCTGATCATAAGCAATATAGTAACATAATGAATTAATAGTTAAAATAAAATAACATGTATAATAAAATTAATAAACATATTTTAAATGCCAATTTTATAACACAGACTGAATAAAAGATAGAAGCATTTTTTCAATACAAAGTGTTAAACAATGATTATATGTGATGCCAATTAGATCAATTCTAATCTATGATATGAATAATTAGTGTGGTTTAATGTGTTATACTCTATGAGCACCACCAAATGTCGTTAGATCAAAGAAAATCAAAGTCAACCTCAAAATAATTATTTTGTATTGTTGTTAGCAATGTTGTTCTTTAAATATAAAAATAATTTCATATTAAAACACTTCAAACCCTAAATATCTGTCTAGTTGTGACTATAAAATTATTTTAACTTCTCACTTCATTCAAACCAGTGGATTTGATCTCTCTCTCTCTCTCTCTCTCTCTCTCTCTCTCTCATTCTCAATCTCCTCTCTCTCCACTCAGACACACACAAAACACATATAATCTGCTATCATAACTAAAAACTACTTATTAACTTTGATATTTAAACTATTAAGTTCATCTAGAGTTTCATGACTTCATACTAAATGAGACTGAGCTGATAGGTCTTTACCAGTGTCTAACATTCCAATTCTTATGTTAGTCTGCAGGCAGATGTGCTTCTAGGACCACATGGAAGGAATAGAAATATTTATTCTCAGATCTTTGATCCATTCTAATGCTACAGATCTGTTGGTATCCCACAAAGTCCTAAATAAAGTATTTATAAATGTAGTTGTTTGATAAACTTATGGAAACTGCCTATTCCTTAAAATTAAGCAGTCAAAATATGAGCTACGGTATTGATATATTAAGAAGTAGATTTGTTGTAAAATTTGCCAAAATACCCACATAAATGATTGTATATAACATCCAAATGTTTAAGCAACAAAATTAAAGTGACATTTAGTTATCCACTTCATCTTTAACAAAAAGAAATACAGCTTATTCTATTCAACCATACCTAAAATAATTTCTATTCACTAAACAATAAAAAATTATGAGACTATAAAAATGGATTGAAATCTTAATAGATGCTTGAAACCTCTAGTAAAAGTATCAGTAATTTTAATAATTCACAAAAAACTGTTCTATTTTTTCCTCTGTAAATTTTATGTGAGAGAATTTGAGGAACAAAATATGTAATATTATTAAGCTCATAGTGAGTAACACTAAAAACAAAGAAAAATGAGTGTAAAACTAGCTCTTTCTAAAGAAGGCAGAGGAAGAGGAGGAGGAAGAGAAAAAAAAGGCCAACTAAGTTGAGGCACTTAAGCTCAGGAAGAACCAAAGATAATTTTCAGAGTAAAATGGTTAGTGTCCATCCCCCCACCATTGCACCCCTCACCTGGATTACTGTAATAAAGTCATTGAAATTTTTCTCAAGGGAAAAATTAGTTTCTTATCTAAACCTCAGATGGAAACCTAAGAAGTATAAATGGGTTATATTTTGAAAGCAAGATCAGGAAACGATCAAGAAGCAAAGAAACAGCCCAAAAAGCTATTGACAAATATTTGCTGTTAGCGGGGTAGGGGGAGGGGGGGAAGAGGAGTCTTTTCTTTATTTATATTGTCAAAACAACCAAGATGTCCTGACCCTCAGGACAGTCTCTGATACAGACAAACCAGGTTCCTCCTGTCTTCACTTTTATGGTTGATTTTTGAACCTAGATAAAGACCTTCCCATTTATCTTCAGAAAGAGCACAACCTTCTAGTTTGAGGAATCTTGCTTTTGAAAAATCAGAAAGTAACAGAAGCACAATAAGTTGTCATCAATAATCTAACTGCCTTCTATGCCTAAGCAGGGGACCTGCTGATGTGTAAGAGTTTTTCTGGGAACTGCTACAAACCCCATGGCTATCATCAGTCCACATACCTACCCTCAGGCCAGAGGAGAATAATGGTTTCTACTTTTCCACCCTCAACATATCATGTAAGTATATTGTTTTGATGAAATCCAAACCAAAATTGTGCTGACAACATTGTCTGGAAATGGGACTCTAGTTTGCTTGTGTATATGAAAACAGAAAAAAAAATCAGGAGGACATAGGTCATCTTTGTATCAAAATGTAGTATCTGGAAATATTGAGTAATTATTTAGTTAACCATCAGAAAAATATAGTAATAAAAACTGAAACAAAATGTAGATAGGTGAGGAATAGAGAATTATATAGAGCATTTTTTTTTATTTTTATTTTTGTCCAGCAATACATATGGTCAATATCTGGAGAGGAAGGACTGGGATGTGAAGAGGATCAAACTTCCATTTATAGTGTTACCAAAATTACTCAGGGGACACTGAAGAACACTTTCAACTATTTGATTATATATATGTACATGTGTATATAAATGTTATATACATATAATAGTAGTAGGAATTAATCAAGGTGATTAGCCAAGTATATAGAAATAAGAGATTTATTATAGATATTAAGCCTTATTCAATTGTGGAAGTTGATGGAGAAGTCTCTAAAAGGCTGTTGGCCCTGCACACACCATGTTGGAGTTTAAGTGAACACTGTATAAGCTAGCCTGGTAGTCATGATGTGAAATGGTAGAGAGCATGGAAAACTGGAACCCACAACAATATGGAAACTTCAAAGGCAAAAGGGGACATCCCATGAAAACTTCAGGTGGAATTATGAAGCTGCTTCACATTAGCTCATGAGCGCCAAATGTTACATTTTAAGAATTTGTAGACAGAGTTAACATCACACTGGTGGGTTGAAATAGGCCATGGTGAAAAATTATTTACCATAGAAACTGGCAAGTTCTTCTTAATTAGAGATTTTATTCCGTGGAAAGCCAATTTCTTAATATTTGCCAGTACACTACTGCTTCTACTCTAACCACCTCCAACCTCAGTGGTGCAGCTGACCCAGGTGCACCCTGCACCACTGAGCAGCATTGCTGCCTAGCCTAGGACTCAGCACAGGTGAAGGAGAAGATCCATGGCAGCTAGAACTACAGCTGGGGTGATGCTATTGTCAAGGAAATAAGCCAGCAACAACTTGTGATCTGACTAAATCAGGGGTCCTCAAACTTTTTAAACAGGGGGCCAGTTCACTGTCCCTCAGACCTTTGGAGGGCCGGACTATAGTTTAAAAAAAAACTATGAACAAATGCAAACTGCACATATCTTATTTTGAAGTAAAAAAAACAAAACGGGAACAAATACAATATTTGTATTTGCATGTGGCCTGCGGGCCGTAGTTTGAGGACCCCTGGACTAAATGAATACCTTTCCCTGACCTTCAGAACATAGAAATAACTACTGCGTTACTTCTTCCTCCAAATCTTGCTCAATTTTTCCATATTATCTATCCTACTTCAAAAGTATTCATGGCAAGGAATTCTGGAAAATATAGTTCCAACTTAGCTAACTGACAAATCACAAAGCCACCACACAGCCAGGCACAATACATTTTCACTTGTCTGTGGTAGTTATAGCTCTTTTCTATTTTGAATCTAAAATATGTCAACTCTTGGTACAATTTTGCAGAATGTGCTAATCATCTACAATGCTGACAACACTGCATTGATAGTACATGAAAAATTTGTGGCATCTAGATTTCTAATTAGGGAGTCTCAGAATAAACCCTCTTGGTGGCTTAGGCCACTTACAAATAACACTGGTGATTGGGTTTTATTCCCATCTATATAATAAAAACCCAGTGGTCGTAATGCTGTATCTATTCTTCAAAGACCAGTCACCAGGAGGTGCCTTGACACTGGGTCCCGCTGCGCTGGTTGGACTTGACTCTGGGTCCCGTGGCACCGGGTCTGGGTCTCGCGCGATTTTGCGTGCTGGGCTAGTTGGTAATAAAATAAGCCACATACTTGCAAGGGTTCATTGTGAGTGGAGTACACTTCCACTTTCCCAAAACATAATTTCAACTTGGCCCTGTAATTTGTTTTAGAAAATGAAATTAAAGCATATATATGAAATAAGTGTTGCTGTTTGGATATAGTACTTTTGTGCTTCTATTGCATGTCTGCTATTGCAACATGAAAGAAATACTCCAAACAACCACTATCACTGAAGGCTAGATCTGAGGCCAGTTGAGTTCATGAAAATTTCAGATAATCTGCAGATTTGTGACTTGAAGGAAAACCATACTAGCTGACCTGAAGAGCTATGGAGAAAACGGTAAAAGAGGATAATGCTTGATGCTTAATGTTGGATATCAAGGAAATTTTCAGGTGGTTTGTTAATGAGTATTATTGTGGCAACAGTTAACTAACATAGCTACTTTGTAAGAAGGCTTTATTTTTTGGTACAGAAAATATATTAATTGAAAAATGTATAAGCTAAATACATATTTGATAAACTATGTCAGTTTGAATCTAGACCAAAAAAATCAATTTAAAATGTTAAGAGTGAGATTGACATTTAGCTATAGATTAATTTAAAAATTGATGGTTAACTTGCTGAGTCAGACCCAAAATTCAAACTCAAGACTACTACCAATGAACTCTGGAAGTATAAAGAACCAAATAGCCATCTTCCCAGAACAGTGTGAAAGAACAAAACATGCATGCAGTTGAAGGCAGAGATACAGAACCTGAAAAAAAGCCCCTGTGGTATGCATTCTTCTGCCCTGACTACTAGTATATGAGAAAGGACACAACTTCCAACACCTGACAACACATCCCTGTTGTCCTTCTCAACATCCAAGAGAAGCAAGTATCTACTCTTTTATTATTTTTTAGCATCACCCTCATATTTTGATCCTGACATTGGTGGAAATAGCATGATAAATAAATTTTTTCAAATCTTATGAGGTGCTGTATTATTGCTTAGGGCTGCCATAACAAATGACTACAAACTAGGTGGCTTAATACAATCAAAATTTATTCTTTCGTAATTCTAGAGACTAAAGGTCTGAAATCAAGGTGTCATTAGGGCAATGCTCTCACCGAAGGCTTTAAGGAAAAAGAATTCCTTTCCTCTTCTCTAGCTTTTGGTGGCTCCTGGCAACGCTTGGCATTCATTAATTGTGGCTACCCTCCACTCTCTGCTCTATCTTCACATTGCTCTCTCCTCTTCTTATAAGGACATCAATCATTATACCTAAGGCCCACCCTAATCCCATATGATTTCATCATAACCTAATACATCTGAAAAGATCCTATTTCCAAATAAGGTCAAATTCTGAGTAATAGGTAGGCATGAATTTTTTGAGAACACTATTCAATCCACTCTAGTCTGTCTTATGGTCTCGTAAAATTCACATCCATCCCGTACACAAAATACACTCAGTTCATCTCTGAAGTCTTAGCCCATTACAGCATTAACTTTAAATCCACAATATTTTCTAAATAGTATAAATTCTAAATATTCCAAATCTCAAAATCTAATCTATATATAGGTGATACTCTGGATGTAATCCATCCTGGAGCAAAATTTCTCTCCACCTCTGGGCCTATAAAGCTAGAAAACAAATTATTTGCATTCAAAATATACTAGTGGGACAGGCATAGCATAGGCATTTCCATTAAAAAACAAAGAAAGTGGAAGGAATAAAAAGATCACTATTCTAAAGTCAGTTCACAACTAAGCAAGACAAGCTCCAGTAGATTTTAGTCTTTGGAATAGTTTTCTGTGGCTTTATGTTCTGTCCTCTGGGCCCTTGGCAGCAGTGATAACCCTACTCTGCAGAACAAACTCCATCAAAACTTAATGTCTTAAGTGACAATTATTATCACTAAAGATTCTGAGGTTGACTTGGCACAGCTGGTGGTACTTGCTGGGATTTCTCAGACTCTTACAATCAATTTGCATTCATGTCCCCTTAATCCTCTGTTGTCTGGACAATCCAGATGGTTTGCTGAAAAGGTTTGTAACTGATCTACCATTGGTTGGGGCAGTTTGCTGGAACTCAACATGGCCTCTCCATGTGTCTGAGCTCTCAAAACATAGCATCTTTGTTCAGAGAGGGAACATTCTAAGAACAAGAGTTAAAAAAAATAGAAATCTAACCAGGACTGCTACATATTACTTCTATGTTTGATTACTCATAGCAGTTGCAAGCCTGTTCAGATTTAAGAAGATTGAACCAAAACCCATATCTTGATAGGGGACTGGCAAAGTCACATTTCGGAACAGCATATGTGATGGGAGCTACTTTTTGATATCATTTTAGAGACCCAAGTTAATTAAACACATTTTCTATTTCCATGTTATTATAAGCAATCATTTTTTTAAGATTCTAATACTTCATAATACGGGAGTATTAATAAAGATTTTACAGAGAAACTGAGCCAATAGGATAGATAGCTAAATACAGGAGCCCCCCCTTATCCAAAGGGAATATGTATCAGAACTACCAGTAGTTGCTTAAAACTGAAGCTAGTACAAATCCCTATATATATTATGTTTGTTCCAATACATACATATCTTTTCACTTAAAGGAAGCACCTTACAGCTTCTCTTTGGCATATCTGAATTGCCAACATCACTACTCTTGCACTTTGGGGCCAAGTAAAATCACTTTGATTTTAAGTAAAATAGGTTTAATAAACACAAGCACTGCAGTATTGTGATCTGATAACCAAAATGACAATGAATGAATAACAAGTGGGTAGTGTATATAGTGTGGATATTTTGGACAAATGGATGATTCATGTTCGGGCAGGATGGAGCAGCATGGTGTGAGATTTCATCATGCTATTCAGAACGTGTGTAATCTAAAACATATGCCTTGTTTATTTATTGAATTTTCCATTTAATAATTTTGGGCCATGGTTGAACATGGGTAACAAACTGCTGTAGATAGATAGATATATGATAGATAGATAGAGAGATTTATTATGAGGTATTGAATCATGTGATTATGGGGATGAGAAGAAGCACATTCTGCAAGTGGGAGATCCAAGAAAGCCAATGATGTAATTCCGGTCCCAGTCCAAAGGCCCTCGAACCAGGGGAGCCTGTGCTGTAAATGCACATCCAAGAGCAGAAGATGGATGTTCCAGCTCACACAGGCAGGCAGGAAGTAATAGGGGGAAGTTATCCTTTCTTTCCCTATCTTGTTCTACTTGGATTGTCAATGGGTCAGATGATGCCCACCCACATAGGAGAGGACAATCTACTTTACCGAGTCCAAATAGTCAAATGCTAAGTTTACCTGGAAACATCCTCACCATATGTGTTACATGCTGTTGAATCAGCTCTAACTCCTGGTGATCCTGTGAATGAGAGATGTCCACAAAACCCTGCTCAGCTCCTGTAGACTCATGCCTATGCCTATCTATGGCTTTTTTATGGAGTAAACCCAGCTCATATGTGATCTTCCTCTTTTGTTGGTGCCTTCTGTGTTTCCAAGAATTATTCTCATTTCCAAAGAACGCTGTTTTCACATGATGTACCCAAACTGTAGAATAGCTGCAGTTTTGTTATTTTTGCTTCCAGTGATTTTTCAGGCTTAATTTGATCTAGGACCCTCTTGTTCGTTTTTCTAATAGTCCAAGGTAGAGTTTTTCTCCAACACCGTATTTCAAGTGAATCCCTGCCCCCGACCTCCACCCCCACCCCCATATAAGCCTTCTCTACTGTCTAGCTTTTGCATCTGTATTTAGTAATTGGGAATATGAGCATAGAGATGATCTTAACCTTGGTCTCTAATGACACATCTTTGCTCTTGGGGATCTTTCCTAATTCTTCCATTTCTGTCCTTTCGATTCTCAGCCTTCTCCTGATTTCATAGCTGCAGTCTCTATTTGATTTGATAATTGAACCAAGGTAGGCAAAATCTCTAACAATATCAATTTCTTTGTTAAGGTTGTGTATATCTTCTGTAATCATAAGTTTTTGTATTTTTCATTTTTACCATGCTGTGGAGAGCGGCTACAGTGTTTGGACAGGTTCAAGCCTGGAACTAATGAGAGGGCACGATCCTCTCGTGGCAAAGCCACGTGCAAGTCCTAGCACAATTATAGCCAAAGGCTATAGTTGTAAGCTTGACCGTATGGTCCAAACCTGTAGCCCCATGTGGCTGAGTGATATGGGCTGTGGGAGGGGCAGCAAGTAAACAAAGCTTGATCAGGTGCGTAAAATTGAGTTGATTCGAAACCCGCGAGAAGGTTGTAACCAAGCCCTTACTTTTCCTCATGGAATCTGGCTATAAAATAAAGACTTGGCTTGTAGTCTGTGGCCCTGTCTCTCCATCAGAGAGGACAGTGTCCCACCCGGACCCAGCTTTCTTCTCTTGTCTGTCTTTTCTAAATCCTTCACAGTACCCCTTCAGGTTCACCCATGGCGGTGCTGGCTCGGCACACCATGCACCCCCAAATTTAGTAGACTACAGCATCATTTATTATCCTTTGCATTGATATGGGTTGTCTCAGCCTAGCTAAGTGGTCTTGCTTAGCTCTCTCATCCATTACAGTCAGGTGTCAAGTAGGGCAAGAGTCACCAAGAAGGTTCACTGACATGGCAGTTGATGGTATTTGTCAGTCAGGAGCTCAGCTGGAACTTTCAACCAGAGACCCTATACGTGGCCTCTTAATGTGGTTTGAGCTTCAAATAGGGTGGCACCTTGGTTTCAGCTGGGAGCATCTCAAAAGTCGGCAGTCCGAAATATATGAAGCTGCAAGCTTGATTGAGGTCTACCACCAGAACTGGCATGATGATGTTTTTTCCTAACCCATTAGAGCACTCCCAGGGATTGCTCAGAATCAAATGGCTGAGAAACTAATGGACTTTCCTGAGGAAAGAAAGACAATGCCACATTTCAGAAGAGCATGGGCCTGGGTTTATGGCTGTGGCCATCTCTAGGAAATATTACTTCACAAGGGGTTTCTCTTGGGAGAGAGACCAAAAGGTAACTGCTATGGTCTGAATGTTTGTCTCTCCTCCCCAATTTCATACATTGAAATCCTATCCCCAAAAGGTGATAGTATTGGGACAGAGGGCCTTTAGAAGGTATTTAATTCATGAGGCTGGGACTCTCATTAGTGGGACTAGTGCCTTTATTTAAAAAAAAAGCCTTCCCAGTGCTCCCTAGCCCCTTCAGCCATGTGAGGAGACAAGGAGAAAACTGACCTAGACAGTGTCCTCTTCTAACGATGCTGGAACCCTGAACACACTCTTCCAGCCTCCAGAAGTGTGAGGAATAAATTTCTGATGTTTATAAGCTACCCAGATTCTGGTGTGTGTTTTTTTTTAATAGCAGCCCAAATTGACAAACAGTAACCATCAGAATATATTTCCATTTTATTCTGGGGACAGAGCTTGATGGAATATACACGTTCTTTAACTTTTAGGAATGGCCATATCACTGATATCTCTCCAACAGAATGGACATAGAAATGTATGTTCCATTCCCATGCCTAAGCCCTAATTCTCACCAGTACGTTATTCCTCATATTCATTCTCTAATCGGTTGGCTAGGGTAGTGATGCCCAGTGCAACCTGGGAAACCATATGTTGAAGATGGCAGTACCTCTGTGACTCTGAGTCCCTAAATGACTGGATTGGACAAAGCCATTGCTGACATAAGCCCTTGAACTTGATTTTTATATGTGAGATGTGTAATGTGTGTAGAATTCTAATATGACCCCCTCAATGACCAACACACTTGTATAATCCCCTCTTGTTGAGCATGTGAAGAATTTATAAATATGATAAGATATTATTTCCAGGTTTTTATAATATTCTGTGGCAAATGATATTTTGCAGAAGTAATTAGTTTCCAAAATCAGTTGTCTTTCAGATAGAGGGATTATTTTAGATGAACTGAACCTAAATGGCTCTTTGTGGAGAAAAAAAAAGAAGATTCAAAATAGAGATTTGAAGCATAAGCAAGACTTGATGTGGCAAGGAATGCAGGTAGCATTTAGGATTAAAGAGTGACCTCCGGATGCCAACCAGCCAGGAAATGGGGATTCCAGTTCAACAGTCACAAGGAACTGGATTTGGCCGACAACCTGAATGACCTTGGAAGAGTACCCCAGACTCCAGATGACAACACAGACCACCAGGAACCTTGACTTCTGACTTAACAGAGTTTGTGTTATAAAATTTACTACTTTATGTAAACTAATTGTGTTTTTTAAAAATTAATAGACTTTATATTTTAGGGCAGTTTTAGTAGACAAAAACATTACACAGAAAGTTCAGAGACTTCCTCCTGCACACAATTTCTCTATTGATGTGTTGTGTTTGTGTGGTACATTTGTTATAACTAATAAAACAATATTGGTATACTATTATTAACTAAAGTCCATAGTTTACAATAAGGATATTCTTTGTGTTGTGTAGTTCTATAGATTTTGACAAATGCATAATGTATTTGCATTTGTACCATACAGACTAGTCTCACTACTTTAAAAATTCCTATTCTACCTATTCATTTCTCTCTCTCTTCCCCAAACTACAAGCAAACTACTAACAGTAATCTTTTTAATGTCTTTATAGTGTGTCTTTTTCAAAATGTCATTAGTTGAAATCATGGTATTTAATCTTTTCAAACTGACTTCTTTAAATTAACAATATGAATTTAAGTTTTATTCATATATTTTGGGGGCCTTATAAATAAATTTATCATTGAATAATAGTCCATTGTATGGATTTATTAAAGTTTGTTTATCTGTTCATCTAGTGAAGGGCATCTTGGTAGCTTCCATTCTTGGCTATTATGAATAAAGTTGGTATAAACATGTATGTGCAGGTTTTTGGTTAGAACATAAAATTTCATTTGTGCAAATAGGTAGGAATAGAATTGTTTGATCTGATTGTAAGTCTATGTTTAGCTTTGTAAAAAACTGTCAATCTATCTTCTGAAGTAGCGATACCATTTCACATTCCCAACACCAATAAATGAGTAGTATTGCTCCACATATTGGCCATCATTGGGTGATATCCTTGTTTTGGATTTTAGTCAATCTAATAGGTATGTTGTAGTATCTTGTTGTTTCCATATGCATTTCTTTAATGACATATGATGTTGAGCTCTTTTTTATATGTTTATTTGAAATCTGTGTATCTTTGGTGTCTGTACCAATTTTTGTCCCATTTTTTTGGTCATTTTTTTATTGTTGGATTTAAATAATATTTTGTATACTTGGATACAAGTGCTTTATCAGATATATGTTTTACAAATGTTTTTCTCCAGGCTGTAGCTTGTCTTTTCATTCTCTTAACAGTAATTTTCACAGCGTAGAACTGTTTAATTTTGATGAAGTTCAACTTATCAGTTTCAGGTGTTTTTTTTTTTTCTTTCATGCATTTTGCCTTTGGTATTGTATCTAAAAGGTTATCAAATCCAATGTCACTTACATTTTCTCCATTGTTCTCCACCCCCAGAATTTTTATATTTTGTATTTTACATGTAGAACTATGATGCATTTTCAGTTAATATTTATGAATGTTGTAAGGTCTAGACCAGTGATGGCGAACCTATGACACACGTGTCAGAGGTGACACGCGAACTCATTTTTTTTTTGTTGATTTTTCTTTGTTAAATGGCATTTAAATATATACAATAAATATCAAAAATATAAATCTTTGTTTTACTATGATTGCAAATATCAAAACATTTCTATATGTGACACGGCACCAGAGTTAAGTTAGGGTTTTTCAAAATGCTGACACACCGAGCTCAAAAGGTTCGCCATCACTGGTCTAGACAGATATGTCTAGACTTCTTTTCTTTTATTTAGACTTATTTTCTTGCATGTGGATGCCCAATTTCCCCCAGAACAATTTAACCCTAACTGGTTTTTCTCAGTGGATAGAGTGTCGGCCTGTGGACTGAAGGGTCCCAGGTTCGATTCCGGTCAAGGGCATGTACCTTGGTTGCGGGCACATCCCCAATAGGGGGTGTGCAGGAGGCAGCTGATTGAGGTTTCTCTCTCATCAATGTTTCTAACTCTCTATCCCTCTTCCTTCCTCTCTGTAAAAAAAAATCAATCAAATATATTTTAAAAAAATATAAATATATATATATATATATATATATATATATATATATCCTTTCTTCATTGAATTGTCTCTACTTCTTTATCAAAGATTAGTTGACTATGTTTGTGTGCATCTAGTTCTGGGCTCTCTTTTCTGTTCCATTTATGTTTCTGACTATTCTTCCTCTAATACACAATGTATTTTTTAAAAATATTTTTAATTGAATTTTTTTAGAGAGAGTAAAAGATCAGATCGATGTAAGAGTGAAATATTGATTGGCTGTCTTCTGCATGCCCTCATCGAACCAGTAGTCTTTCAGTATGTCAGATAATGACCAAACCAACTGAGTCACACTGGCCAGGGAGGCACAATGTCTTTATTACTGTAGCCTCATAAGAAAACAGGAAGTTAGGTTATGGTAGTCTTCTGACTTTATTTTTCTTCTTGGCATTGTTTTAAGCTGTCAATACACTTGTGGTAATTTCTTTACTCATCAATAGAATAGCTGTATAAGGTTATAAAAGTTTAAACATTGTTGCCTTTACAACACAGTTTGCATATCTATATGTTGTTGTAGTAGAGTCTATTCTAACTATGCCTCAGTACTACCAGAAAAGTTGGCAATTTTATAATTATTTTTCCCATGAATGCCTTATGGAAACCTCTAGTTGAAGTTGTCTAGCTTTAAGTAATATTTATAAAAAGATTGATTAGTAATTTTAATTCTATAAATATTATAGGAGTATTTCTTTTCATTTATTCATGAGTGGGTTATATGAATTTTGTTTTTTGGGTATTTGTCCATTTAATTTTAATATTCAAATGCTTTGACATAAGATTTTTCTTAACATCCCATAATTGAATTTTTGTGTCTTCACTATCTGTTGTGATAGTCCTTCTCATTGCTAATATTGTTTATTTGTATATTCACTCTTGTTTCATGCTTATGAAATTTTTTATAGTATTATTTGTCTTTACAAAGACGTTTTGAGCAGGATGCTGAGTTAATTGAAGTTTGGTCTTTCTATATTATCCTATATTTGATCAGTTTTTGTAAATGTTTTATGTGTGCATAAAAGGTATGGCTATTATATCATTACAAGATGCATTTTTCATTTATGTATATTAAGTTAATTTATAATTTGTGTTGTGTAATTCTTTTATACCCTAATTATTTTTGTCTTCTATCAATTACCAGAGAAGATGAATTAGAATCTCTTAATATAATTGAGTATTTGTCTCTTACTCTTTACAGTTTTCTCTCTCCATGTCCTGTTTCTCTCTTCATATATAAGTATATTTTAATTCACATAATTTTTACTATATGTTTTCATTATATTTGTTTCATTATGCATACTTACAATTTTTTCAAAATTCTGTACCTTTTATGTATCTGTCATGTTTCATTGAAAAAAATACATTTTGTTTTTGACTAGTTAGATAATTTTTTTAACCTTATCAAATTAATTAATATGTTAACTATCCAATGGGTTAAAACTAACATCTGCCTTTTCTCTTTTCTTTGTTCTGCCTTATTTATCTTCCTTTAACTACTCATTTCTATATTTTTAAATAATTTTAAAATCTTTTTTTATTGATTGCAGAGAGGAAGGGAGAGGGATAGAACCATCAATGATGAGAGAGAATCATTGACTGGTTACCTCCTACATCCCTCCTACTGGGGAATAAGTCTGCAACCTGGGCAGGTGCCCTGACCAGGAAACAAACTCTGACCTCCTGGTTCGTAGGTCCTTGCTCAACCACAGAGCCACACTGGTGGAGCTTAATAATTTTTAATCATTTCATTTCTTACCATCTGCTATGTGGAAAAAACAATTTATTTCTATTCCTTTAGTAATAACTCAAGAACTTAAACAATGCGTGGTTAGCTAATTAAAGTATAAAGCTAATCAACATTTTCTTTTTTTTTCAGATGAGCAAAGTACCTATATCTACTCTTACATAATATTGTTGTTGCATATATGAATTCACTCTTTTTAGCACTATTAAACAATATAATTTCTGCTCTATATAGTTTATAATAATTTATAATTACCTACATATTTATTATATTCCATGAATTCTTTCTTCTCATTCTTTCTACTTGGAGTTGTTTTGATCATGTATATTTTGTATTAATTTACTTTAGTGAATGTTTGCTATTTTCAACCTCTCTATTTTTGTTTATATGAATTTATTATTTAGTCATGAGCAAAATTTTTGCTAATTATAGGTCATTAGTAGTTTCGTTTCACCATTATTAAAGGTTTTATTACACTATCTACTGACTTCCTGTGTGATCTTATACTTTACTCTGTGTCCTTTACCTTCTTTTATATCTATTTATCATTCTTGTTTCTGCATCCTGGATAATGGTTCTAATCTGTTTTCCAGTTCACCAACTTATATTTTCACTGTGTCAAATGGGTTATTGAATGTGTCCTGTGTTCTTGGTTATTTTTCTTTAATTTTAATTGTTTTATTTTCTAGATGTCACTGGACTCTGTCCATACCTTAATATTATTTAATTGTTTTCAAAGTTAGTAAATGAAGTGTGCATGCTTGTGTATAAAAACATTATGTGTTAGTGTTTTAGTGTAATACAGTATGTATCTCTTTCTGCTCTCTCTTTCTTCTAATATTTATCTCTAATTATACTTTATTTTTGTTTCTGTTAGGATATTATTTACTATGTTTACAGATTATTTTTGAGGTATTATTTATGAGGTACCACTGAGGACAGGGATAAAGAAACTGTCTTCAAGAGAATATATAGATATGGTTGTGGAAGATGTGAATCAATACATATTTAGTGTATAATTTATATCTTGAAATTTATGAAACCCTAGTGATGCAAGCTTGCACTTTAAATCAGTGTGAATGCCAAAGGTATTTGATGCTTCTCAGAAACAGTTTTCCTTCTTCCTGTCCTACACAACAGCAAAGAATCTACGTAGGTGTGATGGGAAGGTTGTTACTACTGATCCAGTTGTCCCAAGAGAATATATCTTTTAAGGGGTCCAAACTTAATATGAGAAATATCTCATTTAGGCTACTCAATTTAGTAGTCTCTAAATTATGATTTCTAGACTTCTCACTCTAGCAAGCCATGAAAACTGTAGTGGATTTCTTTAATATTAACAAATGCTTTCAGGAAAAATGTTATTTTCTATATTTTTCTTAACTCTCAGTAACCTGGCTACTTCTTAATTTTAACCTTATGATTCCTTTACATTTTATAAAATTACTAGAGGTCCAGTGTACAAATTTGTGCACAGGTGGGGTCCCTCTGGGTGGCCTGCAGGGATTGGGCTGAAACACTCAGTCCAATGCTGCCTGTAGCTCCTACCTGGTGTTCCTGCTCATCCTGGCCCCACTGTGCCTGCCGCAGGCTCATGTCCAATCAGTCCTGATTGGGAGAGACTCGTGCTGCCGCAGCAGCCCTCACCAGCCATAAGCCCTGTGTCTGGCGCCCTCCCAAGGGGAGTGGCCTGTGGTATCAGGCTGAAACTGGCTCTCCAACATTCCCCAAGGGGTCCTGAATTGTGAGAGGGTGCAGGCCAGGCTGAGGGACCCCATCAGTGCACAATTGGGCCAGGGAGGGACCTCGGGAGGGCTCCAGGGCATGTCCAGCCCATCTCGCTCAGTCCTGATCCAATCGGCTGGACCCCAGCAGCAAGCTAACCTACCAGTCAGAGCATCTGCCCCCTGGTGGTCAGTGCATGTCATAGCAACTGGTCGACCAGTTGACTGTCTGCCTCCTGGTGGTCAGTGCACGTCATAGCGAACGGTTGAGTAGCCTTAGCATATCATTAGCATATTACGCTTTGATTGGTTGTTCAGTTGTTTTGCCGTTTGGTCTATTTGCATATTACCCTTTTATTATATAGGATAATGCTTTTTTAAAAATACATTTTTGTTAGTTTCAAAGAGGGAGAGGGAGAGAGAGAGAGAAACATCAACGATGACAGAGAATCATTGATTGGCTGCCTCCTGTATGGTCCCCATTGGGGATCGAGCCCGAAACCCAGACATGTGCCCTTGACCAGAATCGAACCCTGGACCCTTCAGTCTGCAGGCCGACGCTCTATCCACTGAGCAAAACCAGCCAGGACAAAATTACAATGCTTTTAATAATATTTTCAGATTGTTTGTTCACATTTTTACTTGTTTTTAGTGGGATGTTTGGTCTAAGTATTCTAGTATATCTTATTTCTGGAAATGTGATGGAAGAAGGTAGTTGCAAATAAAATGACTTTTCCCACTCCCTGGAACAAGAGCTGAAGTGAGGTAAATATATAAACTAATCCTGGGCAAGTGGCTAATTATCCAGCCAGATGTGAAGGAATCTTTCTGTAGCAAAAGTAGATGGTTAATGTCAAAGATGTTTTAGAAGGAAGAAAATAAACAGACCTGTTTAAATTACCCAGACATTAGGGCTATTCATAGACTGTGTATGTTCATTAAGAAATTAAAGTTACAGAATAGGTTCTTAAAAATCTTCTAGAGAAGGTGATTATTTTAAAATTAATGAGCTCCTGAAAGGAATGAGAATTGTGACAAGAATTCCAACTACAATTGAGCTCAATAATATAGGCTATTCTCATCATCCTTGCCTGTGCTTAAACAAGTATTCACAATTTTCTAGAAGCAATCTCTAACATTAGGCTCCCCATGTATGAGAGTGGTCAGTAATTTGTCTTCCATATAATATGCAATTATTTTGTAATTTTATTTGCTTTTTTCTTAATCTAATTTCTTTTACACTACTATAATATGGATATTTATTGAAGATCTTTATAATATATGGCATTGTTTCTGAAAAGTAAGCAATTACTTTTACTTACAGAGCTACTGTGCTTGCTGTGGTGATTGATCTTGTTTGTCAGTGGAGAAATTGGACTGCTATTCCACAATAAGAATGATTATGTCTGGAATAAGGAGATACCTTAGTGTCTCTCAATGCTACCATAACATAACCTGATATTAAGGTCAGTTGAAACGTACAACAACCCAATACAGCAGGACTACTAGAAGAATAAAATTTTGGGTCACCACTCCTGGTAAAGAACCAGAACCACTAATGTGCTTGTTCAAGGCAAAGGGACTATAGAATGGGTAATGGAAGAAGGCAGTTACAATTACCAGTTATAACCACATGACCAGCTATAGCAATGAGGACAATGATTGCCATGAATATTCCTCCTAATTGTGTGTGTGTGCATATAAATTTGAGTGGATCAGAGGATACCCAGATATTTGACTAAACATTATTTTTGGTGTATCGGTGGCAGTGTTACTAGAAGAGATAAAGGATTTGAATCAGTAGACCAGTAAATCACATCACCCTCCCTAATGTTTTTGGTCATCATCCAATTCATTAAGGGCTTGTATAGAACCAAAAGGTGGAAAAAGGAAGGTTTCACTCTTTTTCTGCCTGAATGCTTGAGCTGGGGCACATATTCGAGCAACTTCAGTGCTCCTATTTGTCAGACTTTCAGGTTCAGATTGAAGTCAACTCCATTAGCTTTCTAGCTCCCAAGCCTTTGAACTATACCTCTAGATGTCCTTGGTCTCCAGCTTGCAGATGGCAAATTTGGGAACTTATTCACAATCACATGTCAATACCTTACAATAAACTGATATCTATCTATCTATCTATCTATCTATCTATCTATCTATCTATCATCATCTTTCTATCTATTTTCCAATTGGTTGTTTTTTGTTGTGTTCTGTGAGTTTGTTTTTTCAAACTATAAGGAGAAGTTTATTTAGAAAGTCACAGGGGTAGAAGTGAGCTGTAGAAGAAATGGGCTCAGGAAACAAGTGATAGAGCCAAATGAAGAGGCCTTGGAACTTAGGAGAAAGAGAGGCAACTGAATTGTGCCTGGGGGAAGGGGCGAGGAAAGGCATGCTCCACAGAGAGCCCCCTTGTCTGTCTGTTTTGAGAATGCGGATTTCACCAGTGAGGAATGTAAGTGGAAGAACCACAGCTTTAGTTGATTTCCTCAGGATAGTTACAAATAAGTGGCAGAGCCAGAACATGACACTCAATGTTTTGTCTTTTTTGTTCCTTTGTTATTTTTAGAATAGAAGAAGTGAAAATGAGCAGGTTATGGCTCAAATCAGTTTATTTCTTAAGATGTCTGAATTCCCTATGAGAAGGAAAAAATGATGAGACGGAGCACTTGAAATAAACTTAAGTTATATTATATCTGAATATTTTCTTGGAAGTACCTGGAGCTTTTTGAGAAGTTCTCTCTCTTGGCATATAGAATTATATTTTTGTTGGTAAATCTTTTCTCTGTGTGTGCATTCTGCTCTACAAATAAGATATATGATATTCAAGGACAAGGTAACTGGCTTGTTTATATCACTCTCCATCATTGCCCACAGTGGGGTTTATAAATGCTACTAATTCCATTCAGGCAATTATATAAAAAGTAAAGTTACTTGAAAAAATTTATTTGCTCTTTATGTCTATGGGTTTGTGCATGTGTGTGTTCAAATATAAAACCTTCACACTGCATTAATGAAAGACTTTTATTTACATTACATGCTTAAAATTATACATCAATTGAACTTTGGACATAAACTCAGCAAACGTAAATTTTCAGTCATTACCATTATTAAATCCTTATTCAGTAATAATCAGGACAAAATAACATGTCCATTTAGTATTTTAAAGACTTATTTTTCCTAAAATGATAATAAATAAATGTCTTACATCTGTATTAAGATAGCTTTTTCTTGAAAAAAGGAAATAATCCCCCATACCATTTGCCTTTTTATTTAAAGTCATCTTAGTTTACAGAAAAGCTATAGATATAAATAAATATTTATAATTTATAAAATATTATTTTCTATTTATTGAGTCAAACAGGGAATTGGGTGAAGTTTCATTAAAGAATATAGAAAAAACAATGTTCATTTCAGCAGTGTACAGTTGCCTTCGATAACATAACACAGAGAATGTGATATGTAACAGATTGTTGTATAAAAGTAAAGTAGCATTTCCCTTTTGGTGCTTTTATATCTATGTGCCTACTTATTGAGGAAGAAAACAGCTAATCTGCTAGATTATATTAAAAAAAGAAATGGAGTTTTAAGAGAAAATTTCTGAAGATGGGATTGCTATTTTGCATGTTATATTAAAGCTACTAAAAAATTGTAATAATAAAAATTTTTCAGTTCACATAGTCCACAGGGTCTAGCGGTGAAAGAATTGGCAATGAAATTTGTAAAACTTTGTTTGCAAAACCATGCTTGAAAAGCATAGTTCAAAGTCTTTCCTCTAAAGCTTAGGTACAAATTAACTGACCTAACTTTCTATTTAACACTGAAGAGTATCATATCAAATTAACTGTGTGTGTGTGTGTGTGTGTGTAAAAGAGGCTTCATAAATCTAAAAAATGAACTCAAATACACAAATAATATCAATGATTTACTATTTTCATATAAATATAAAGCACTTAAATTTATTTTATTTTATTTTATTGTTTAAAATATTACAAATAGTAGTACATATGTTTCCTTTTTTTTCCCATTGACCTTCCCCCGGCCTCCTCCACCCCCCGGCACATGCCCTCACCACCCCCACAGTGTCTTGTGTCCATTGGTTATGCTTATATGCATGCATACAAGTCCTTCGATTGATCTCTTACCACCCCCCACCCCCAACACTCCCCAGCCTTCCCGCTATACTTTGACAGTCTGTTCTATGCTTCTCTGCCTCTGTATCTACCTTTTTGTTCATCAGGTTATAATGTTCTTTATTATCCATAAATGAGTGAGTTCATATGGTATTTTTCTTTCACTGCCTGGCTTATTTCACTTAACATAATGCTCTCCAGTTCCATCAATGCTGCTGCAAATGGTAAGAATTCCTTCAATTCCTTCTTTTTTATAACAGTATGGCGTTTTCTCAAAAATTTAAAAATGGAACTGCCATTTGACCTAGTAGTTCCACTTCTAGGAATATATCCCAAGAAAACAGAAACACCAATTAGAAAGGATATATTCACTGCTATGTTCATAGCAGCACAATTTACAATAGCTAAGATTTGGAAACAGCCTAAATGCCCATCAGCAGATGAGTGGATTAGAAAACTATGGTAAATCTACACAATGGAATGCTACACTGCTATAAAAAAGAAGGAATTCTTACCATTTGCAGCATCATGGATGGAACTGGAGAGCATTATGTTAAATTTATTTTTTATTATGTGATGTTCATTACAGTTTTACCCTAATTTCTTAGATGAGAAAATTGATGTTTAAAAAATAATCAAATTACATTAAGATACCAACTCACACCTGTTAGAGTGGCCATTAAGACAAGCAATAACAAGTGTTGGAGATGTTGTGGAAAAAAGAGAACCCTTATTCACTGCTGGTGGGAATGTAGACTGGTAGAACCAGTCAAAACATGAGAATAGAGCTACCATATGACCCAGTAATCCTTCTTCTGGGTATATACTTAAAAACCTCAAAATCATGTATTTGCAGAGATATATGAGCTCTTATGTTCATTGCAGCATTATTCGTGGTGTCCAAGATATGGAAGCAAGCAAAGTATCCTGCGGTAGAAGAATTGATAAAGATGTGGAACATATACACAATGGAATACTACTCAGCCATAAGAAAGAATGAAATTGTGCCATTTACAGCAACATAGGTTGACCTTGCGAATATTATGCCAAGTAAAAGAGGTCAATCAGAAAAAGCTAAGAACCATATGATTTCACTCATATGTGTGATATAAAAATTGAAACTCATGCAGTGTGGTGGTTGCCAGAAGGAAGAGGTTAGGGGGAGTAGGGGGTCCTAATATATCATGACCCGAGAAGATTTGACTTTGAGTTGTTTGCATATGTTTGCCATATATAGATCCTGTAACACTGAAACTTATATGTTCATGTTGACCAATGTCACCCCAATAAATTTAATTTAAAAAAACAAAATAAAATAATTAATTTATCTAAGTTTAGGGGGCAGGAATGTGGTGGTCTTGGGATTATGTTTCACCACACACCTTTCAAAACTATTCCACAAAATCAAAATTCAGAAATCAACTTTGCCTTTATATATTGGGATCTTGGGGTCTTATTATTTTTGTGATAATTTAGAGTGAATTATTCCAGCATGGGTAGAGGTAGATTTGTTTATAACATTAATAAAGTATGAGCTTCAGAATTTCTTTACTCCATTACACAAAACTTCTTAAACACTTTTCAGATGACTTATCAGACTTTATTGTACGTCAGAATCCCAGTTGTATGTTCTCCATGTCATCATATGGAGATATAATCATCTATAGTGTTTTACTTTGGCCATGTATTTTAGAAGAATGTATGGCCTTCATGGGAAAAAAAAATTGAGCAATGTGGTGATAAGTATGGATTGTCTCTCTCAGAATAGTACACTTTACATCCCTTTTCAAGTGATTCTCAGACTTCAGCTCTAGAGACCTTACCCTTAGTGTAAGAGACTGGAAAGCAGGGATCATGTGTTATTTATCATTTCACTACCAACGCCTAGAAACAGTGCTTGCCAGTTGGTAACTCAATAAGCTGAAATATCTTTCTTATTACAGGTGTATTCATTTCAGGCAAAAATAAAATGTTAATATTTCAGGGTTCTATAGCTTTCTAAATAAATAAGAACTCTTTAGAAACAAAATATTTCCAATACTGGTCACTTAATAAAGGTTTGGGTCTTCTAAAATATTGGCTAGGGGATCAATATGAGTGGACTTTGGAGAAGATGCCAGGCAATACTCTACTGTCTCTGACTCAAAAATAAAATTCAAGTAGATGCTGACTAGGAACAAGAAAAGTGAGACCTATGAGATTACAACCTGGAGATGTGATTAATAGTCAAAATTTCATGATGTCATATTATTCTCTATATAAACTTGTTCTGATCTGGATATATGCGTGTGGCTTTCATTCATGGGTTTTACTGCATCCATACAGCAGTACATTGTGGTTTTTTCCCCCATTTCTTTGTTTTCTAATGCAATATATTCACTATAAACAAACATGCACAAACACACCCACACCCATAACTTGTACATGCATACATGAGCACACTAATTTTTAAATTTTGGCACTAAGCCTTTTATTTATGGGGACCTTGTGCCTTTATTACAATTTTATGAGATTTAAGCAATATTAGAGTGGCATTAAAATGGCATTAAATCTGATTAAGTTTGTGAATTTAATTTAAGGGCAGCAGTTTTTGTTTGTCATTTATTTTGTTGTTGTTGTTAATCCTCACCCACGGCTATTTTTCCACTGATTTTTTTTTTTTTTTAGAGAGGGGAAAATGGGAGGGACGAGGGGAGACTGAGAGAGTGAAACATCGATGTGAGACAGATACATCGATTGGTCGCCTCCTGCACTCTTCTTGACCTGGGCCAGTATGGAGCCTGCAACCAAGGTACATGCTCTTGACCAGAATCAAACCTGGGACCCTTTAGTCTGTGGGCTGACACTTTTTTTCTCTGAACCAAAAGGGTTAAGGCAGTGCAGCAATTTTTGAATGGAAAACTTCTCAAACATTACTTTTATAAAGCCTGGGCTCATCAACTTTTTAAAAAGAAAATTCAGAGAAGAACTCAGTCAACCATGCACAAATTGATGAGCCTGCAAGGGCAGGGGGAATCAGAAGAATTAGAGCCTAGTAGGAAATGTAGTACCACATATACACACACAAAATGGTTCTTATATTTTAAGGATCTAAAATGTGTTGAATTACTTTGGTGAGATTGACTGAAACAGTAGTGTCTGAAGCCAAAATAATATCATTAAGTATATTTAAACATAAAGCAGCATGTGGTAAAGCAATGGTAATTCTTATAGTGCTATTTAAAAACTGGGTCTAATGGATACAATGTAGCAAATGCCAGCTGATCATGATGTTGCTCCCTGCTACCAATACAGTAAAGTCTAAAAGGTGTTGAAAGACTCAGAGATACAGAGAATAGACTGATGGCTGCCAGAGGGGTGGGGAGTTGGGGGACTGGGTCAAAAGTGAAGGAACTGAGAAGTACAGATTGGTACTTTTGTAACAAAATAGTTACAAAATATTCACAGGGATGTAAGGACAGCATAAGAAATATAGTCAATCATATCATTATAGCTATGGATGATGCCAGGTAGCTATTGGAAATATCTTGGGGAACTCTTTGTAAAGTATATGATTGTCTAACCACAATGCTGTACACCTGAAACTAGTACAATATAAATTGTAATTAAGATTCTTAAATTAAATAATAAAAGGTGTTGAAAGAATACAAATGCATCCATGCACTAAGGCTGACCAACATCCTCAGATCAACAAATGAGCAGACCAAGCTGTGTGCTCTCTCATCCCTGTGACTTTGCACAAGATGTCTTCTCTAGAGTGAATCATTCCCTTATCCTCACTTCTCTTACTCATTCCTCATCCCCATGATAAAACTTCCGTGTCAACATCTCCGGGAAAGTCTTTTATGGTCCCTTTGGTGAGCTAAACACTTCTCCACCTTCTCCAATAGACTAAATGCTCCAGAGTGTCGTAGGTTATTCTTTCTTCCACTAACCTGAAACCAGGTGAAGAGAGAAAGCGTCTCTTTCACAACAGCATGGATGGGCCTGGAGAGCATGATGCTAAGCGAAATAAGCCAGTCAGAGAAAGATAAATATCACATGATCTCACTCATTTGTGGAATATAATGAACAACATAAACTGATGAACAAAAATAGATCCAGAGACAGAGAAGCATCGATCAGACCATCAAACCTCAGAGGGAAGGTAGGGGAGGGTGGGGGTAAGGGTGAGAGATCAACCACAGGACTTGCATGCATGCATATAAGCTTAACCAATGGACACAGACACCAGGGAGTGAGGGCATGTGCTGGGGGGTGGGGATGGCCAGGGAGAGGTCAATGGGGAAAAAGGAGACATATGTTAATACTATATGTAATACTTTAAACAATAAAGAATTAAAACAAAACAAACAAAAGGAGAGAAGCATCTCTCCTCACCTACTAATGTGAGCATTTCTTCCTTCTATGTTTAGATCTCCCCCTTTTCCAGATGAAATGCATCCCTACAAAGGTATAATATCTCTTCCTGTGGCTTTGCAATCACAACATGCGGTATACATAACAAATGACTGACTGTTCAATATACAAATGAATTATGGTTTTTATTTCCTTATTTGCCATAAAGAGAAGAAAAATTAACTTATAAGGTAGTGATGAAAATTGTAAAAAGTATTTTAGAGTAATACTTTATAATGTCCTAGGAATCAACTATTCCTTAACAAAATAAATTAAACATAATTTATTCATGTTTTATGAATGTAGAGTTATTTGTTGAGTCCATTTGTTTTTAGTTCCTTTCTTTTTAGCTATTTTACAAAATTTTCTTACAAATTGGATTTTAAGAATTCTTATTCAAGAATTCTGCGGTTTCTTTACCTTTTTTAAACTATTGGCAGGTAAACCCATTGCTAGATTAATTTATTTTAAAAATTGGATTACATAGTTTTGTTAGAGTTACATAGAAGAAATAACATAGCAAAGTTAAGCAGTGTTAAGAAAAGAGGCCAGGAAATTATTGTATAACATCAGACTCTTGCTCAAATCTCATTTTTGATGTTTATTAACTTGTGACTTTGGGTAGAATCATATGTAATTGTCCATTTATAAAGAAGGGACAATTGTAATTCCCCCCACTTTGAGTTGTTGAAGAAATTAAATAATATTTATTTAAAAATTTCATAGTTCCTGGAACATAATAGATGTTCAATAATATTAGTGATTTTTCACTTTAATAGAGAACTAACATAAGCGACAAGAAAGAAAACTAAGTAAAAAAAAAATCAGTCAACCCTAACTATCTAGGCTCTCAGGTTGAGGATCCCAGGAAATACGCAGTTATTAGGTTTATGGATTGTAAGACAGATGAAAGCCTATGTGAAAATTGGAGCCTGAGATAGAAGGGTCCCACTAACGACCTTGGTGAGAAAAAACAATCAGCAGAATCACTGATCCATAAAGCATGCTGCAAGGTAGCCTAAAGGAGATCTTTGAAAAGAGAAAATCAGCACAGAATAAAGAGGAGCAGAATTACAGAAGCAACTGGGAGGAAACCATTTTCAGAAGTTTTGAATTGTTGTGTGTGTGTGTGTTTGTTTTTAACTTTCAAAGACATCTTGATGAAAGTTCTTTAAATGTATTCTTCAATTATTCTTTTACAGTCTAAAGGACAGGAAACCAATGGAATTGGGGCTATCTGCAACAGGAATTCTACCTATGAGACGTCGTTAAATAAATCACAGACACATTATACTACTTTATATTAGCAAATTTTATATCAATGGATAGATAAATAGCAATATGCTTTCTTTGTTATTGGGTTATTAAAATATTAACAGTCACAAAATGATATTTTAGGAAAGGTCAATTTTAAATTTATTTCCTAATTGAAAATGTACTAACTTTTAATTGATATCAGTTGTCTACAGATTTGTCAAAATTAAATTAATTTTAAAATAGTGGCAAAGTAATAGTGGACCCAAGAACACGTATTGCATAAAAGAAAAATATCAAATCAATGTTATACCTGTAATGCAATTCTAATCCCATTACCAATAACCAAATTTGCAATAAGTAAGATTGCATCAGTGTTGAAATTTCTGTCCGGGAATGGTTTTTATTTTAATGTTATGAGTATGTTTCAATGAACAGAGCCTCAAATCATTCTTCATTCAGATATCTAAATCTTTTAGTTTAGTAGTGAAGTGAGATGATCCAGAATCTGGTAGTTTCCGTGAATTCTGAAAGAAAGATCCAGCTGAATTGTTGGCTCATTTTTTTTGTCTATTGTGAAGCTGGGAGAGCTGGTCATCATGGTCTGCGTTACCACATGGTGACTACTTCCTTCAAGCAGAGAGAAACGGCTGTTAGCCTGTCCGCAACTCCTCCATTGCTCATCTCAGAGCTACTTCACATTTTTTATGTTACCTGGCTATGTAGATATTTTATTCTGTGCTTCTAATGTGTAGTATTCTAGCTCTTTGAACCCTACCATCATTGTGTGTGTGTAGATCACACTCACAAACATACACATACACACACACACTGAGTGGCCAGATTATTATGACCACCTGACGTTTGTAGGCAAATTAGCTATAATTTCGCGCTGAAGTTGCTAGAGGGCCAGACCATTATAAATAGGGAAGCAGGTTGTTTACCACGACAGTAGAAGTGATTTTTTTCCTGAAGATATGGGTAAACAACGCGATTTAACAGCCTTTGAACATAGGAGATATATATATGTATATATATCCTAGAGCAGTGGTCGGCAAACTGTGGCTCTCGAGCCACATGCGGCTCTTTGGCCCCTTGAGTGTGGCTCTTCCACAAAATACCGACTTCTGCACATGGGCCACATAGTTTCAATAGCACTGTATATGCGCGCGAAGAGCCACACTCAAGGGGCCGACGAGCCACATGTGGCTCGCGAGCCGCAGTTTGCGGACCACTGTCCTAGAGAAAGATAAGAGAGAAAATACAACAGACTTAACACTTACCCCAAAAATATATATAATTAGAATGGAATAGTGAGAAGGATATTAAATTTTTATCTGTACTTTTCTGTATTATTTGAATTGCTAAATTATGTATGTATTACTTCTGAATTCAAAAGCAACTCTCATAACAAAGATACTATTAAAGACCAAAAAAAAAGCAAATTATCACTGGAATTAAGAAGGGTGATTATACAGTCTACCAGTATCTAAAGAATTCCACATAAACAGGCCTAGTTTTGTTAAACCTCAGCTATATAGTCGTATTAAAAACTCATACTATTAACACATGGAAAAAAAATTCTCAAGAATGAAGAATCTAAATCCCTTTCCTTAGAGAAATTATAATCCATTGGGAAAATATTAACAAAACCAAATTAAATAAGCAAACACATAGATAAGCACAGAGTCTAAATAGTAAAAGAATGAATATAATTTTCTAAATAAGTATAACATATATTTAGTGCTGAAAAGTTCTTATTTTTTTCAAGTATATATTTTCAAGTGTATAAGTCTATAATCTAACTTATGTTCACAACATATTTAGGAACTAGGAAGATAGGTATCTTCATTCTTATATTTCAGATTAAAAAAAATGTTCAGAAAAGAATTTTTATCTCCCTGTGTTTACACCAAGCTGGGAGTAGATGTAAAATTGTTTGATCTCTCGCTAGACCGCTGGCCCTTTATATAATGTTCTGTCTTAGAAAGTATTTTAAAAGGTCATATACTAGAGTATTCAATTTCATCTTCATAAAATGGAGCTGGATCCTTACAAAATTGATATTTAAATATAATTTTGGATAGAAACCTCCTAAGTTACCTTTAGGACATGTTCTCCAAATGGCTGTCTGTCAATGGTCAACCTCATTAGAAACTTCTGATGTTGATACAAATCTCAGATCTCAATTGATAAAATACAGATTTATAGCTCTGATCTCATATCTGAATTAATAAGTATGTGGTTGGCATTAAAATATGTGCATTTTCAAATAAACTTTCCAAGATTAAGAAACCTCTGTTGTTTACACAAAGGGAGGAACCTCTGGCTTGCTAAAAGGAAAGGAGAAGAGAGTTCATGTAGGCTGCAAGTGTAAGGAAAATAATAGATTCTGAATAGGTTTTGTTGTAAAAGAACAATGTGCAGAAAGCCTTGACTTGTGTGGAACATGTAGGAGTTTAATCTGGACACGTTTAAAAAGGTGGGTTTTGAGGTTGTTGTCAGTGGGACTCCATCTGGCAGTAATTTTGCTGTCCTGAGAGCAGCTTCTCCTTTAACTCAAGGTCAGCATCAGTGTAGTCTTAAAACATCAATGGAATTGAATTTGATTCTTCAGGAGCCTGGGGCTATTGCTTGTATTTTCTCTCCTTCTGTGTCTGTATCTGTTCCCAAATGCCCATTAAAATCATCATTCACATCAGATATTAATAACAGAATTTGCAAGGTTAGACACAAAGTTCCCAACAAAAGTGCCCTGAAAGAAGACATCTCAAATTCATTCTGTAAACTTTGAAATAAAGCAAACCTCTTTACTCAGTGCTTAATATTTATGTCGGATTGTTTCAGGTGGAATAATTTTGCTAGGTGAAGGGTCAGTTGATGGAGGGGAGTGGTCAAAGGCTAGCTGGACAGGAAGGAAATTATTTAATAGTTCTCATAAAATATGATATAGATTTGAACCATTTTCAAATGGGAATGGAATGAAAGAGGTATTTGTAGGAGAATATAGGAAGGAACATTTGAAAATATTTGATGATGGAATAAATATGGAGGGAGCTAATTAGATAAATGTGAAGAATGTCATTGATTGTAGTTACCTAACAAAATTATATTTTTAAGTGACATCTAGTAAGCTGATTGTTAAAAAATATCGATGAAATTACTTTTTAAAATGTAGAGGAGTTTAAGGTGAAAGGAATGCTAGATTTCGATTAAAATGATTTCTGCTCCTAACCAATTGGCTCAGTGGATAAAGTGTAGGCCTGCGGATTGACGTACCTCAGTTGCAGGCTCCTCCCTGGCCCATGCCCTGGTCAGGGCTCATGCAGGAGGCAACCAATGATGTGCTTCTCTCACATCAATATTTCTTTCTGTTTTTCCCTCTCTCTTCCACTCTCTTTAAAAATCAATGGGAAAATATCCTCAGGTGAGGATTAAAAATAAATAAATAAAATTATTTCTAAACTTGAATGTTCAAAATGGACTATAAACGTAAGAAACATTTATGCATAAACTTTTAGAAATGAGGAGAAAAAACATGGTTCTTATGTTGCGTATAAAATTATGTGGTGACTTTACAATAATAATTGTCCTTCCAATTTTGACATTCTCTCATGGAGAAGTGGAGTGTATAGCCATCTCCTTGATTCTGGGCTGTTTTGTGGCTGCTATGACCAACAGAGTACAGCAGAAGTGATACTATGTGACTGCCAAGGCCACCTGGTTCTCTCATGATGTTTACTGTCCATAAACCTCTCTTATAATGTCCGTCTAAAACACAGCCATCACTATGTGAGAAGCATAATCCAATGAAGAAGCCATATGTTGACTGTCTGTTTCCCGGTGCCAGCTGGGCTCATCCTACTGCCATTCCACCTCAGGCTGAGTGACAAAGACATCTTGGAAATAGACCTTCCAGCCTAATTTTTCTGCCCTTCAGGCATTTGAGTCTTTCTAGCTGTAGTTTTCTTTCTGAATTTCTGGTACACAGAACCTGTGCACTGAATAAAAACGTGTGCTGCTTTACACAATAAGACTAGGACACTGTGTTATATAGTAATTGTCACCAGAGCAGCCCCAATCAGTCAGATCTTCCCAGCTGAGGTTCAGACATTATGGCATAGACACAAGCCATACCTGCTGTGCCTTCTTAGAATTTCTACCCCAAAGAATCCATGAACATTATGAAACTTTTTTATACCACTAAATTGGGGTAGTTTGTTATCCAGCAATAACTACTGAAACATATAACCTTTTGAAAATGCGGTAAAATTGGTGGATGTCTTCCCTACATTGCACTATACACAAAATATTGCTTGTAACTATAAATAGTTCTAAGACTCCCTTTTTTATTACAGTAACTAGTAGCCCTGTGCATGAATCCTTGCACCAGTAGGTCGCTGCCGCCCTCCTGTAGCTCTCCCCCTCCCCCCCTCATAGCTTGCTGCCCTGCCCCCTCCTGTAGCTCTCCACAGCCTGCTTGTACCTAGCTGGCCCACCCTCCTGCTGATCAGTGATCTGATCCTGAAGCTTAACGGCTAATTAGCATATTCCTCTCTTATTATTACATTAATAATAACATTAAATAATGCTTATGGGAAAATATCTTTAAGAACAGTTTAAATGAAGAAAATGAGCTGTCTCTCATAACTAATATGGAGGTACTCTAGTTAACTCTATAAGGTAGATATTATTGTTTCTAGTTCAATGTTATATATAAAGAAACTGAAGCTCAAATGGAGCAATTTTTCTGATTTTATGTGAGTATTTAGTTGTGGAGAAAGTATATAAACTCACACAGCCTGGCTTAAGAGTCTGTGCTCTTAGCCCCTATGCTATCATGCTTCTCAACACCCCTAGAGAAGACAAGTATCTAAACTAAGATTAAACACTTCCTTACAGATTGTGTTTAAACCAAATTTAAGCTTCTTAACTCAAATTCCATGCTTCTTCATTCAGTCTGCCTCGACAAATAATGAATTACTAAGTCTTTGACTTTTCTATGTAAATTGAACAGTAATTAAGTTCATTAAGATGTTTTTCTAAAAAAAATATATAAAGCTAAAAACCTACACAAGAAGTATATACATTGAGCACAGCAGGATACCAATCAGGGGTTATTAAATAAGAGTAAGTCAAGGACATTAAACTGTTTCAAGGCCTGGTGATCTGACCTAAAAATATGCAGCCTTTTCTTGCTCTATTAAATTTGAATTATGCCCTTGTGAGATCTCCTCATTTTGGAAAAAGGTAAAATATATCTGGAAGTAGAATATTAAAACATCAGGGGATATTTACAAACTTAGACAAATGTCTTAGTATTGAATTTGCCTCAGTGGTTTTTATTATAGATGCTTTAACAAGAGAGAAGTGCTTATCATGAAAAAAGAATGTCTTTTTTTTTAAGGCTCATATCCCTTTAACTGAGGAATGTTAGAAAGGAAATAGTTATGTCAGCTAAATTCACATTCTGTTAACAGAATAGCTATTCATATCAATCACTCTCTTACCCTCTTTCTTTGTGCTGTATTTCCACACTGCAATTCCCATAATTCTCTTGGGCAGGTGCTATCTCTTCTTCATCAGCATACTATATTTGAGCTAACTGGTTTCTATAGAAGGCAATGTATATAACATTTGATGGGGCCCAATCCCCCCCCTCAAGAATCTTTACTATACTGTTGACTATATTATTTGTAATCCTTTTTAAAATTTATCTTTATTGTTGAAAGTATTACAGATGTCCACTTTGTTTATTTGTTTGTTTTTCCTTTTTTTCCCTCATTCAAGTCCTCTATCCTGCTCCCTCCCACTTTCCAGGACTTCCCTGCACTACTGTCTGTTCATGGGCTATGCATATATTCATGAAATTTTATTGGTTATTCTCTAGCCTCCTTCCCTCTGAAATATGTCAGTCTGTTGCATGCTTCAATGTCTCTTGATCTTTTTAGTTTATCAGTTTATTTTGTTCATTAAATTCCACATATAAGTGAGATCATGTGATACTTGTCCTTCTCTGACTGGCTTATTTTCCTTAGCATAATACTCTCCAGGTCCCTCCATACTGTCTCAAAAGGTAAGAGATCCTTCTTTTTTATTTTTAATTTACATTATTTTTATTTTTAAATTTATCTTTATTGTTGAAATTATTACAGATGCCCCCTTTGTTTTTTCCCATTGACTGCCTCCACCTTGTACCCACTACTTCCAGGCCATCACCACTCTATTGTCTGTGTTCATGGGCTATGCATATATGCATATATGTTCCCAGGTTAATCACTACCCACCCACCCCACCCACCCACTCAAGATCCTTCTTTTTTTACAACTGCATAGTATTCCATTGTGCAAATGTATCACAGTTTTTTTAAGCCATTTATCTAATGATGGGCACTTGGGCTATTTTAAATAATGCTGCTATGAACAGAGAACCCAGAAATCGACCCAAGCCATTATGCTCAAATAATATTTGACAATGGAGGCAAGAGCATACAATGGGTTAATGACAGTCTCTTTAATAAATGGTGTTGGATAATGAGACAGGTACATGCAAAAAAAATGAAACTAGACCACCAACTTACACCAAAAAAATAAGCTCAAAATGGATAAATGAATAAAGTAGGTCGTGAAACCATAAAAATTCTAGAAGAAACCATAGGCAGCAAAATCTCAGACATGTCTCTTAGCAACATGTTCACCTATACATCCTCTAGGGCAGGGGAAACAAAAGAGAAAATAAACAAATGGGACTACATCAAAATAAAAAGCTTTTGCACAACAAAAGAAGCCAGCATCAAAATGAAAAGGGATGAGATTGTTGGCATCAAAGGCAAAGATCATTTTTTGTTTATTTGTTTGCTTTGTTTTCCATTGCTGTTTTCCCAACAACTAGCAGCATGATGGCATAACTATTTGTTGAAAAAAATAATAAATACCTTGTCATTCATAGTATTTACTACATAAACATTTATTGAAAAAATTAATAAATAGCTTATTTTTTTAAAAAAATTCTAATACCTGAAATGCTTCCATAAAATCTTTATTACTTTCATGCTTTCTCTTAAGTATGAGTCATTTACTTACTGATTTTAGTGTTATTTAGTTCCACAGTTTTGGAGCCTTTTAGCTCAGTGATATGATTTGAATTACCTAAATAACAAAGTCAGTCATATGAGACAGGTTTGCCAAATCCTACTCTTCTAGAATCTCTAGGGGATAGCATTTTGGGTAGCAATTGTAACAACAGTATTTCAATCTATTAATACATATGTATGTTAAAATTCTAAGACAGTGTTGATTTTTCACAATGAAAATCTTTTTAAAGTGAAAAATAACGGCTTTACAATCCTTGTCGATAAAGCAAGTATTGGCAATTTGACTTAGCAGTTTTAATGAAGGAATTGTAGCACTGAGTCTGTTGCAAAGTTTTGATAAAAGTGCTACTCTTTGTGATGGGAATAATTATCACTGTAGAGTAGGCATAAAAAACACCCACGATAGTCAAACACACAGAAAAAAATGCAAATTAGAAAAATTTGTTGAAACATGATTGAATATACATAAAATGACTTAATCTAGTCCCAATAATGCTCATATTCTGATATTATTATAACTTAATCAACATATCGGGCTCAAATTCTTTTTATATTCTGAGTTAGTGCAGTGAGACAGCAGTGACACCCATTAGTACCAATATTCCATGAATTCAAATATCAGTCTTTGAGATTGTCAAGTCTCACCCTCTAACACTTTGCTGTCTCCCTTCAGTTCCTTGATTAAATGACATCCTATTCTTTCCAAAAAAACTTTTTACAAAGTTGGATTTGGGGAGAACTCAATGAAGCTTATATAATGATACAGTTGGGCAACAGTTATGAAAAAATACACAGTTCTTAACTGATAAGTGTAATTCCCAGGTTTACTTTTCTAATATGTCTTATTTCCTTTAGCTTTATAATTAATATATCTTAATTTTCACAGTTTATTGATAGTCTGTAACATATGGCAATGAAAATGTGTGTTAGTGTGGGTGTGTATGTGTAGCACAATAGTCTTTTGATTATACATAAGCCAAACTAGTGAGATAAAGTAAATTAATTTTATTTTTATTTATTTTAGAATATTTATTAAGTAACTGTTTTATAAATTTTGATAGAAATATCAGAACTTCAAAGTCTTTATTTCAAGAAAGAGTATAAGGAAAACTATATTTTATTATGCTTTATCTGAGGAACATGACCAGAAAGAATTTGTCAGAGACTAAATGCTGAGATTTAGGAAGAATGTAGAAACTTGCTCTTCATAATTTTGGAGATAGTGTCTTAAACTCAGGCTCCATTACTTTTTCCTTAATCACCAGATTTTGCTTTTATTTAGTCCAAAGTGACTATTTTATGTCTTTACCAAAACACTTCCTTAAGCGAGGAATCGCACCAGCATTTTCTCTTCTCAGCAGACAATCTTGCTTCTTGTTTCAGAAAAAATAAAGTCCTTCCATTGAAATCTCCCTCTTTTTAATTACCTAACAAACTGCAGCTGGATCAGAGAGACCCAGAACGTCCAAAAGAAGGCGAAAGGCCCCACAGCAGCTTGCATTGTTTCACAGCTGGGCCTCAACTGGGCACCTCCAAACCCTAAACAAAGAAGAGGAATCTGCAAATCTCTCCATAGCTCCTGCTGGTTAGCCTCAGGCAGAGGCTAAATTAGCACTTCCTTAGAGATCCAAGAGCCAGTGTACCCAGTGGTCAGAGTGGGACCATCCAGATTACAACTCCTCAGATCCATAAGGGACACACTCAGGGGGCAGACTCAGTGAGCATCAAAGCCCCACTGAAACAAGTCTTGCCCCAGAAGGATGTTTCCAGCACAGAAGTTCTCCCACTGTAGACACAGCTGATTCTCACAGCCAATTGACCTGGAGGTCAATTTCTCCCAGTGATACCTACAACAATCAAGGCTTAACTACAACAAGACTGTGCACAAAGCCCACAGAGGGGTGCACCAAGAGTGTCCACCTCAGGTAATTGGGGAGGCTGAGCCACTGGGCCCTATAGGACACCTAGCACAGAAAGCCACTCTATCAACACAGGGAAGCAGCCAAAATGTGGAGACAAAGAAACAGGTCACAAATGACAGAAATGGAGAAAAGCAAACTACTGGATATAGAGTTCAAAACCATGGTTATAAGGTTTTCAAGAATTTTCTAGAAACTGCTGATAAATTTAGTGAGACCCTCAATAAATCTAGTGAGACCCTTGAGGTTATGAAAAAGAACCAACTAGAAATTAAGCATACACTGACTGAAATAAAGAATATTATACAGAGTTCCAACAGCAGACTAGAGGATCGCAACAATCAAGTCAAAGATTTGAAATACGAAGAAGCAAAAGCACCCAACCGGAAAAACAAAAAGAAAAAAGAATCCAAAAATATGAAGATAGTGTAAGGAGCCTCTGGGACAACTTCAAGCTTACCAACATCCAAATTATGGGGGTGCCAGAAAAAGAGAGAGAGCAAGGTATTGAAAACCTATTTGAAGAAATAATGACAGAAAACTTCCCCTACCTGGTGAAAGAAATAGACTTACAAGTCCAGGAAGTGCAGAGAACCCCAAACAAAAGGAATCTGAAGAGGACCACACCAAGACACATCACAATTAAAATGCCAAGAGCAAAAGACAAAGAGAGAATCTTAAAAGCAGCAAGAGAAAAACAGTCAGTTACCTACAAGGGAGTACCCATAAGACTGTCAGCTGATTTCTCAACAGAAACTATGCAGGCCAGAAGGGAGTGGCAAGAAATATTCAAAGTGATGAATAGCAAGAACCTACAATGAAGATTACTTTACCCAGCAAAGCTATCATTCAGAATTGAAGGTCAGATAAAGAGCTTCACAGATAAGAAAAAGCTAAAGGAGTTCATCACCACCAAACCAGTATTATATGAAATGCTGAAAGGTATCCTTTAAGAAGAGGAGGAAAAAGAAAAAGGTAAAGATATAAATTATGAACACCAAATACACATCTATCAACAAGTGAATCTAAAAATCAAGTGAATAAAAAAATCTGATGAACAGAGTAAACTAGTGAATATAATAGAATCAGGGGCATAGAAAGGGAGTGGACTGACTATTCTCAGCGGGGAAAGGGCTGTGGGGGTGTGGGAAGAGACTGGACAAAAATCGTACACCTATGGATGAGGACAGTGGGGGGTTAAGGGCAGAGGGTGAGGATGGGGTGGGAACCGGGTGGAGGGGAGCTATGGGGGGAAAAAAGAGGAACAACTATAATAATCTGAACAATAAAGATTTAATTAAAAAAAAAAGAAACCTCCCTCTTTTTAATTTTTTTTCACTTTTAGCTTGTCTGAAGGAAAGAGTATCACTGTCGGTGCAGTTGATTATGCCTGCTTGCATCTATTTGGCAAAGTTTATCTCTCAGTTATAAGTTTCTTTATATTTTTTTCAATGTCTCACCCTCCCATGAGTCCTTCTTCCTCCCATAAACATGTATTTTAAAAGTAACTGAACGTAAGCAAGCAAAACAAACAACAAAAAAGTGTTAATTTTTCCAACTTCCAACTATACTACATGCTATTTTCCTCTAAGCTTGAATTTCCCCCAAATCACTTATTTGCGTTCTATTATTATGTTATTACTTCCTTGGATTTGTTCTAAATTCCTCCCTTTCATTATGTATTTCGAAAGTAAAACTTTATATTAAATACTTAATATGCACAGGACATTCTTCTAGGTGCTGGGGCTGTGTCGCCAAATGAAATACCGTACTGCTTATATGTCAGAGTTATAGGAGTCCGACCGATAACAAACCATCACAATACACTGTAATTAATCCAATACAGAGGCAGATGAGAGCAAAAGGGTTGATATCTCATAAATTAAACATTTTTTAAAACCAACTACAACAGGGAAAACATATATATATATATATATATATATATATATATATATATATATATTCCTTTTATTCATTCACTTCACTTAGTAATATTTATTGAGAAATTATATGCCAAGCACTTTATTAGGCAGAGCACAGATAGGAGAATGAAACCATTACACAGCCCTTAGGTAAGTAAATATTTAGTGAGGGCGGTAGAGTAACTATAATGACAAGGGAAAGGTGCCTATTTCGGCCCAGAGGTAGCATAGAAAGATTCTAGGGAAGGTTGTTTGTGACTTGAGCACAGAAGTCCTGACGTTAGCCAGGGAGCCCATGGAGAGTAGAGGAAAGCGTGATAACTGCATAGAGTGCCGCAGTCAGGCTGGCCCGGCTCTCTCCCCTTTTTCCATGAATGTACATTTAACACAGAGGATAATGGCTCATAGGCTCAGTTCAAAGTGTTTTTGTAACTGGGAACAAAATTTCCCCATTTCACTTTTAAAATACATGCAAATTGTACATACTTATGATAAAAAGCTGAGATTTTCCCCCTAAATTCTATGGAGAGTTAGTAAAGAGTATTCATATGGAAAATGATATGATTATAGTTGATATCTAGATACATCATTTTGTCAGCCTTGCTAAAAATAGATTCAAGTCAGATGGGATATAAGTTGATGTTAAGAATGTATTTAAAGAACACGGGTGAAAATGTTAACTGTGAATGAAAGTTGTATCAGAATGGCTATCATCAACAAATCAACAAACAACTAGTGCTGGCGAGGATGTGGAAAAAAAGGAACCCCCGTGCACTGCTGGTGGGAATGCAGACTGGTGCAGCCACTGTGGAAGACAGTATGGAGTTTCCTCAAAAAACTAAAAATGGAACTCCCATTTGACCCAGTGATCCCACTTCTAGGAATACATCCCAAGAAGCTAGAAACACCAATCAGAAAGGATATATGCACCCCTATGTTCATAGCAGCACAATTCACCATAGCTAAGATCTGAAAACAGCCTAATCAGTAGATGAGTGGATTAAAAAACTGTGTTACATCTACACAATGGAATACTATACTTCAATAAAAAAGGAGTTCTTACTATTTGCAACAGTATGGATAGAACTGGAGAGCTTAATGCTAAGTGAAATAAGCCAGTCAGAGAAAGATAAATACCACATGATCTCACTCATTTATGGAATATAATGAACAACATAAACTAATGAACAAAAACAGATCCAGAGACAGAGAAGCATTGATCAGATGCTCAAACCTCAGAGGGAAGGTAGGGGAGGGTGGGGGTAAGGGGGAGAGATCAACCAAAGGACTTATATGCAAGCATATAGGCCTAACCAATGGACACAGACAATAAGGGGGTGAGGGCATGAGTGGGGGGATAGGGGGTAAAGTGGGGATATGGACACATATGTAATAACTTAATAAATTTTTTTAATTAAAAAATAAAATAAAATTCACTTTCAGAAAAAAAAGAAAGTTGTGGAGGTAGTAATAAAGGAAAGTGTTGGGGTATGAAGATTAAGGAAATACAATGCACTTCTGAGTAAACAAAGCTATCTTTTTTTTTAACTGGGTAACATGAAAGAAGAAGTTTTCAGAAGGGGAAGATCATAGCCTAAACACTTCAGGATAAAGCCCACTACCACTGTCTTGGTTTTCTAATACTCAGTAACAATAACTACCAACCCCAGAAAACTTAACAAATTCACTTACTAGCACATGGTTATGGAAGTCAGAAGTCCAGGCATGTATGACTGGAGGTTTTTTTTTTTATTTTAGTTTTTATTTTTATAATCTTTATTGTTGAAAGTATTACAGATGTTCCACTTTTTCCCCAATTGACCCCTTCTAGCCCCCATCCTACCCCTCCACTGCAGACCTTTCCACATTATTGTCTGTGTCCATGGGTTATGCATGTATGCATACAAGTTCTTTGGCTAATCTCTTCCCACCCACCTCTCCTTTCCTCTGAGATTTAACAGTCTGTTCCATGCTTCTATGTCTCTGAATCTATTTTGTTCATTAGATTCCACATATGAGTGCGATCATGTGATACTTGTCTTTCTCTGACTGGCTTATTTCTCTTAGCATAATATTCTCCAGGTCCTTCCATACTTCTCAAAGGGTAAGATATCCTTTTTTACTGTTGCATAGTATCCCCTGGTATAAATGTACCACTGCTTTTTTAGTCACTCAGCTACTAATGGGCATGGGCTGTTTCCAAATCTTAGCTATTGTAAATTGCACTGTTAATGGTGCATATATTCTTTCTGATTAGTGTTTCTGAAGTCTTACGATATATTCCTGGAAGTGGGATCACTGGGTCAAATGGCAGTCTACGTTTAACATTTTAAGGAAACTCCATACTGTTTTCCATAATGGCTGCTAGGGTGAGGGAAATAAAGGAGAAAATAAACAAATGAGACTACATCAAAATAAAAAGCTTCTGCAGAGCAAAAGAAACCATCAACAATGTGAAAAGGAAGCTCACTGTATGGAAGAACATATTTGCCAATGATACATCTGATAAAGGGTTAATATCCAAAATATATAAGGAGCTCATACAACAACAAAAGGAAGACAAACGATCCAATTAAAAATGGGCAAAGGACTTAAATAGAGACTTCTCCAAAGTGGACATACAAATGATCAAGAGACAGGAAAAAATGCTCAAAGTCACTAATCATTAGAGAATGCAAATTAAAATGACAATGAGATATCACCTCACACCTGTCAGAATGGCTCCCATCAACAAATCAACAAATGGCAAGTGCTAGTGAGGCTGTGGAGAAAAGGGACCCTCGTGCACTGCTGGTGGGTGGCTTCTTTGCTCAGGTCTCATTAGGTTGAAATCCGCACTCCCTGGAACTGCAGCTTCCATTTGGACCTGAGGTCTTCTTCTATGCTGTTACGCTAACTTGAAAAAGAGCCCCCGACAGTTACTCACATCCTAATCATTGGAACATGGAAATGTTACCTTATCTGGGAAAGTCTTTGTAGATGTGATTGTTTTGATATTATACAGGTGGTCCCTTTTGTAATCAAGAGAAAAGTAGAGGGATAGGCACTGATACCAACTTTGGTCTTTTGACTGTGAGAGAATAAATGTCTGTTGTATTAAGCCACCTAGTTTATGGTTATTTGTTACAGAAGTCACAGATGGTTAGTGGACTTTATACCCTTGTGGTGGTATGACTGAGGTCAGCAATATCCTGGTAGCTTTTGGCTATAGAGCTCTCAGCTCCTAGAGGCTACTCATATTTTCTTTCCATGTGGAACCCAGAGCATTCACAACATGGGGGTTTGTTTTCTTTCACACTACATGGAGCACCTCTCTGACTTTCCATTCTACAACCAGTTAGAGAAAACTCTGAATTTGTAAGGGTTCATGTTATTAGGACTGGACCATCAGGATTATCTCCTCATCTTAAGGTCAACTAATGTGGGACTTTAATTATTCTGCAAAATCCCTTCACAGGAGTTTCTAGTGTTTAGCTGCATAAGGGGAGAAGTTGTGTGTACACAAGTTGGGTTGCCATCTTAGAATTCTGCCTACTATTCTCTCTGTATTATACATACGCTAGAGGCCCAGTTCACGAATTCGTGCACCAGTGGGGTCCCTCAGCCTGGTCTGTAGGATCAGGCCAAACCTGGCTCTCTGACATCACCCAAGGGGTCCCGGATTGCAAGAGGGCACAGGCCAGGACAAGGGACCCTAACGGTGCACGGTTGGAGGGACATGGGAGGTTGGCCAGCTGGGGAGGGACTGTGGAAGAGCTCCAGGGCTTGTCCAGCCCACCTTGCTCAGTCCCGATCAGTTGGACACCAGCAGCAAGCTAACCTACTAGTTGGAGTATCTCCCCCCCACGCCCCATGGTCAGTGCATGTCATAGCAAGTGGTTGAGGGGTCTTAGCATATCATTAGCATATTATGCTTTGACTGGTTGAATGGACAACTGAATGACTGGATACTTAGCATATTAGGCTTTTATTACATAGTATTATTTTCTAAATGAATATAATTAAAAATAGCCTGGGTACTTGTTAAAATGATTCCTAGACTTCAACTCAGACTTATAGAAACAAGTATCCAGAATTAGAACTTGGAAATCTGCTTTTCTTGCCGTTTCCTCATGAGAATCTTAACACTGTTTTATTGCACAATGCATCTGTCTTTGCAAGAATACAAGACACAAAAATAAATCTAAATGTCTAAAACAAATGGCAAATTTACCTTTTATATATTTCACAACCCCAAGTCAGTTTCTGAAACAACAAGTTTATAGTCTATATTCAAAGTTGTGAGAGAGATAGTGGTTTTTACCTTCTTTCCAACCTTTGGTCTTCCCAATTAGATAAATTTAAATACAGATTTGTTATTAGTTGGTGATAAATTATGATTAAATTTGTTGGGAGATAATTTCACAGTGATGATGTCTTCAAAAAGAAATTCTGGCAAATGATTACAAACAGATACAGAAATATTATGAGTGAAAATAGATAATGTCAGATCTGTGTTTAAAAAGTGGGCAGAGACTAAGTTAAATAAGATTGACCTGAGTTTTTATACTATATCCCTTACTTTTATAAATGCTTGACATTTTCCAAGGTAGACTTTTTTTTAAAGCACTAAGTTTGTTTGTGATAGAAGTATCTGTTTTTACAGTTTTTTCTAAGTTCATTTGTTGGCAATACTTTGCAGCCCTATTACAATGTAGGTGTGGCCATATGATTAAATACCTGACAATGAAATACAAGCAGAAGTGATCTTCACTGTATTCACTGGTCCAGAAAAAGTCTTCCTCCCAAGTATTCTTTCTTATTTTTTACCTGCTAGAAACTGAGTGTGGTGAGCCAGTCTCAGTAATGACTCCCCACAGCAATACCCTAGGAGGTTGTTAGAGCCTCTAAAGGAAAAATTGGGTTTTCGAATCAACAAATAAATAAGCAACTAAGCAAATAAATAAATAAATAAACAAAACCAAACCTTGAATGGTTTTGTGAACAAACAATACACTACTTTTGTTTTTCAGTTTTTTCTATAGCAGTTTACCCTACCCTAATAAATATGGTAACAATTTGTTGTGTATGCTCTTCTGAAAACAGACAATCAAAAAAATGCTGTTAATTATTAGAAACTTTTAGAAAAAAAACATTTAATATTAATCCAAATTAAAACTGGTAGGATAATTATTACATTATTTACAAAATAAATATCTATTGAGATATAGGTATAGCTAATTCTAGGCAATATGAAATATTCAAAAAGAAAATTTTGTTAATTAAGATGTACTAATAGAGTATAATAATAAAATCACATATTTAATTATTGTATCATTATTATGTCACATAAACTTTTGTTACAAAATTAAAATTATAAAATTCATGTCCATAGCAAATAATCTGTTGAGTTTTTAGAAAAATAACACATTATAATAATAGTTTATAAAATATTCATTTACTCAAAATATTTTATAGAACACATACTATAAGCAAATCACATCTTCACAGTCTACTAGAAAAAATAAAAATATTAAATAGGCAATTAAAATGAACATTATTTAGTGCCACATAAAAGTAAATACAAGTTACCAAGAACTCAGTAGTCACATGAATTTGGTACTTGGAGAGATAAATTTAACTATGATCTAAGAAATGAGTGCACAGACTTTTTGAACATCTGAGTGCTATGTTTGCATATATATATATATATATATATATATATATATATATATATGTGTGTGTGTGTGTGTGTACATATGCATACACACACATGCACACATTGATAATAAAAATCATTTTGTATCAGTTTTAGCTATATCCTGAAGATGACAGATGCTGAAATCCAAAATGAATGTAAAACTATCATATAGAATATTTCAGGTTTGATTTCTGTCCGCAGATGCTCTGGTGGAGTTTAGTGTTCAGGACGTTTATTAGGCATAGGTCTTGTGGAAAAGAAAAGAAAGTGAAGCAGGATTGGGTAGAAGCCACCCTGCAGTGCAGGTCTTGCCAATCCTCAGTCAACCCCATCAGGAACTCTAGCAATATTGCCTGTCAGAGTTGTCCTGCAGTGGCTCAAAATGTCTGCATCTTTATAAAGTTGGCTGATGCAGGCCCTTCAAGGAAGGGCTCTCCCTCGGTAAAAGTGATTCTATGAAGCTGAGGCAAACTTTGAAATATATAACAGCTGGAAACTGTATATTGGCAGTTGGGACAATAAGTCTTCCTTTTAACAGGGATCTGGGGTCACATCTTCATGTCCACTGCAACTTGTGATATAATTGCAATTAGCTAGTTATTAATAACTAGTGGTCCGGTGCACATTGAAAGGGAATTCAGGGATCCGCGTATCCGGGTATCTGGCTCCTGCCTCCTTCCTGTCAGGGTCTGGGGTGTGGGTGAATGGGATTTGGGGCTATCAGGGCACTGACAGCATGGTTTGGGTCAGTGCTCATCATAGCTACCAGCTGGTCATCTGGTCGTTGTTCGTTCTGGTCGTTATGCTATAATGGTCGCTGGGCTTTTGTTATATAGGACAGGGAAGGAGCAAAGGGAAGGCCAGACATGCTCCCTGCCAAACAGTGGGTTAGGGGATCCAACAAAGGGAAGATAGATGCATGCCCAGTAAAGTTGGGATGACATAGGGAGGATACTTGCCTGTTAATCACACCTGGGGACAGAGATGGTTGGCCAGAATGGGCATGGCTGTTTGTGAAAGGGTGAGGACTACACCCTCCATCTTACCCTGTGTCCTCCATTTTTGGGCAGCTATGTGCTCAGCGGGGCTTCTTCCCGGAAGCCCAAGCCTCTGCTAGCCACACCCAGGATTTCTTTAAATTAACCAATGACAATCAAGGGAAGTGCGCGCCATGGATATGACCACATCCTGTGTAACGAGACACCGACTTGCGCCTGGCCAATCGGCAGGGCCCACAGTCCTCTCTCCTCCCGTTACTATAAAACCTCTTTCCCCACAGTGCTGGCCCTCTCTCTCCCACTTGCTGCTGTGTCAGTAAGGAGGGTAGGGGAGCCAAGCCCGGGTTTGAATAAAAGACTCTTTGCTTTTGCATCGGACACGGCTGGCTCCCTGGTGTGGTCTCTTGGGGATCTTGAAATCTGAGCATAACAGTTTGCAAGTGAACAGAAACGTGGGATATATAATCCCGAAACAAAGAAGCTGGAGCTCTTATGCTCTTTGTTTCTCTTGACATGCTTGGCTCATGGCTCATGCTTGACTTCTTTGCATTCTCTCATGTGGCACACAATGGACTAATGAATTGCAACTAACCTGATGCTGGACTGGACCCTGCTCCAACATGGAAAGAAAACTCTGGATACTCACACTGATGTTAGCCCTACTAAAACACCAGCCACACTTCTACAACTGGACTAATGGAAATGGGACTTTGGAAACCCTGGGTTATAATTCCACAAAAATAAAGATTTCTACCATACTTTATCCTCCCCTAGAGGACTCTGCAAATGCTTATTCCAGTGATACTCCGAGAACCCTACTCCCACTAGCAACGGGGAAAGATGAGGCATGTTTTTCTCCCATATTATTAGAGATAGGATCTTCCTTTGAGCTAAAACATTTAAAGAATACCAATGCTAATGAACTGGCTATCGAAGGGGAAGTGGCTGATATAACACAGCTTTGTTTGGACTAAATTAGGAAAGACTTTAACAAATAATAGGTCTTGATACATAATAGTTACCTGCAAGAATTACCCTATAGCTGTAGATTTCTTTCCTCAGAAATTTGCTTATTCGAATACATAGTGGTCACCAATCTTGACTGAACTGGCTCACTCTATAATCAGTAAAATAAAGTGATTGTAGTTTTAACTTTGAGTGTTTTCACTGACAAATTACAATAGAGAGTAATCAGAAACTTAGAAAGAAAATTACTGCACATTGCTATTTTCATCCACTTACGTAAGTTATCATACTTCATAGTGAGTGACATTATTTCTGGGAATAGTCACCTTGTGTAAAAATAGAAATCAATCACTGGAATAATCATGTCCTCAGAGAATAGTAACACACTAGAGCTGGAAGGATCTTAGTAATTATCCAACCCAGCCGCTTTCTAACTGGATCTGTGAGAATTCGTTTTTATCAGAAATGTTACAAGGACCCCTTTGGGAAAAGTGAACTAATTTGGGTGTTTTACTCTATCATCTCAGCCAAAATATATAAGTGTTTTATCTGTTCAATAGATTTGGCAGAAACAGATTTGATTTAATAAAAAAATCAAAATCACAGAGTTCAAAACACATATTGTGCTTATATGAAAACTGAAACTCAGTATAAATATGTTGCTAGACATAGATACAATCCTATATAATAAAAGAGAAACATGGTAATTAGCCGTAACTTAGCTACCCTTCCCATTGGCTAATCAGGGTGATATGCAAATTAACTGCCAGCCAAGATGGCAGCCGGCAGCCAGGCAACTGAAGTGAACATGAGGCTTGCTTGCTCCAGTGACGGAGGAAGCCAACCTTCCCCGCCTGCTGCAGCCCAGCTCTGAGCTTGCTCTCTAAGAAACATTGTTGCAAATATAGAAGCTAAACAAAACCCCAGAAACCTGCTTTCAGCAGCCGAGGTCTGAGCTAAAGCTGACTCTCAGCTCCAGTGACAGCCATAGAAGGTAAATAAATCCCAGAATTAAAAAAAAAGGAAAAAAGGAGAGGTTGGAAGCTTCAGTCACCCGCCAGCCTGAAAACGGCCCTCAGCCCCTCACCCAGACTGGCCAGGCACCCCAGTGGGGACCCCCACCCTGAAGGGGGTGTGACCAGCTGCAAACAGCCATCATCCCCTCACCAAGGCTGGCCAGGCACCCAAGCGGGACCCCCACCCTGATCCAGGACACCCTTCAGGGCAAACCAATCAGCCCCCACCCGTGCACCAGGCCTCTATCCTATATAGTAAAAGGGTAATATGCCTCCCAGCACCGGGATCAGCAGAGCAGTGAGGCCTCCCAGCACCGGGATCAGCGGAGCCGCGAGGCCTCCCGGCCTGGGATCAGTGGAGCCACAAGGCCTCCCGAACCCGGGATCAGTGGAGCCGCGAGGCCTCCTGGCACCAGGATCAGCAGAGCAGAGAAGCCTCTTAGCACCGGGATCAGCTGAGCCACGAGGCCTCCTGGTCCCTGGAGCAGCGTGACAGGGGACAGAGCCCAAACCCCCCGATCGCCCTGTGGCTCTGTGTGTGACAGGGGGTGGGGCCACAACCTCCCTATCCACCCTGCTCTGTTCGTGACAGGGGAAGGCGCCCCAACCCCCTGATTGGCCCTGTTCTGTGCCTGATAGGGGGGAGCTCCCCAACCCCCTGATTGGCCCTGCTCTGTGTGTGACAGGGTACAGCGCCCCAACACCCCCATGGGCCCTGCTCTGAATGTGACAGGGGGCGGAGCCCCAACCCCCCAATCGGCCCTACCCTGAGGGTGACTGAGGGTGGCATCGCATCGCAACCTCCTGATCCGCCCTGCTCTGTGCATGACAGGGGGTGGCACCCCAACTTCCCAATCGGCCTTGCTCTGAGCCCAACCAGGGGCTGCGGGGAAGGCACCTAGGGATTGGGCCTGCCCTCTGCCACCCGGGAGTGGGCCTAAGCCAGCAGGTCGTTATCTCCCGAGTGGTCCCAAACTGTGAGAGGGCACAAGTGGGGCTGAGGAATACCCCCCCGCCTGTGCACAAATTTTTGTGCACCGGGCCTCTAGTGAAGTAATAAAAGAGGACAGGTTACAGTGGTATAGATATGTATTGGCTGTCTATCTTTTACTAACACAAAGTTTATTCTTTGAAGTAATTCCTTATTACATTTTATGCACCCTTTTTAAATGTTTGATACAATGTTTTCATCATTCTTATTTGAGACAATTGTAATAGCTTCCTATGTTGTTTATTGCTTATCATCTTCATCTCTAGTCAGTAGCCTTTACACTACCATCTCTCCTAAATTGCCTTCATTGGCTCCTATCGTCAGCAAGATGTATTTTACACTCCACAGCACAGCTGATCTGTTATTTCATAAACTGGAACCACCACTCCTTCAAATCTGAGCTCAAACCATTCCATCCTATATACCCCTTCCACAAGAGTTAAGCCTAATAAATGTCCTGAACACTAAACACTATTCCCTGTTCATACAGTGTTTTTCCACACAATACCTGAACACATTATTTTCACTTCCTAAAACAATACTTAGATATCTCTGCCTGCTTTTTTATTGCATTCTTTAGAATCAAGTGTAAACTCTATGACACTCTCTATCTTAGGCAGCTTTATCTACTGCTGCTCCTACACTTTCACAGATGTTTTCCTTATAGCCATCATGATGTGGATTGTATTGTTTAACTAAAGTCTACATATGCATTATTTCATGTTTGTGAAAGAGATATAAGCCTCCAAGGATAGCTGCTTCTTCCTGTCATCATTTATCTTCCATCTGGCTACTTTTCTGAATATTATTACTTTCTGCCATTCCAGTGCTTAGAGAAAGAGGCATTTTCCTCCATAGGAAGACTAATCCTAACAGCGCTAATCTTGTTTGAAGAGGCGGTGTACTTTCCTAGCGATGACATCTGTTATCTCGGGATGAGTGAGGCGCTCCCCTGGGCTGGCTTGACACTCACCTCCTGTGCTTTAATTTCTAAAGTCTTCTTGGTGTTTATGACAAACTGAAGCTCTCACAGAGCTTTCCTCAATCCCAGTCTCCTCTTTTAGTGGTATAGCTTGTTTTTGAACAATCCATGGTCTCAAACTATAGCAGGGACATCTTTGTAACTGAAACCATCTCAGGTGTCCACCAACTCACAATCAAGCAAGGAAGGGTTCTGTAGCAGAGGTAATGATGTTTTTTGTTTGTTTGTTTGTTTGTTTGTTTGTTTGTTGTTTTGTTTTGTCAAGTTGATTTGAAAGTAACAAAATGTGAACTGCAGGGTCATGATTTTCTAATGAACCAAAATCTGAACAACATGAATTAAGGATATTTAGCTAACTGGGGACTTGTTCAGATCTGGAAAACATTTTGAAGAAAGAGTTGCTATAGTAATTCTTATAAGAAGATACTTAAACTAGAGGAATATCCTTAAACAACATCACAAGCTTGTATTGATTTGATCTTGTAATATATAACTTACATTTAACCTAATATAATTGGTTTAGTTGAGAAAGAAAACCTGATGTTCTTATGCTGATTTTCAGAATTCTGAGGTACATTTTCCTACATGCCTCTGACAGAGAAACATAGTAACTTGGAGAAAAAAGCTGTGCTACCTCCACCCTGGTAAAACTGACCCAGACACTTGTCCTCCGGAGGTTTTTCTGTGTAGCTTCCTCCACACACTGAGGTGCTAGTGAGAATTTAACTTCTGATCATTCCCAAAGAGTGTAAACTTTTTGTTCCCTTGACTCCCTTTTTGTTCCCTCATGATATAGTTAATATGATTACACTAGCTTTTATAATTAGTCAATTAATACTGACTAATTATAAAAGCTAGTATAATCATATTAACTATATCATGAATAAAAATAACCAATTTGTAGGTACACATTTTCTTTCTAGCACATGGTTTTGAACTGGCAGTTTAATTCTTCTATATGTTCCATAATTTGAGAAATAAAATGTGATATTTTATAGACTGATAACATTGTTTGTTGAAATTTATGTGTGTGAACTAATACCAAACAAATATATGATACTAATAATTTTAAATAATATTAAAATGCCTAACTCAGAAAATTGTTTAAAATATGGTAGTGTAGCCTGGCTGGTGTGGCTCAGTGGTTGAGTGTCAACCTATGAACCAGGAGGTCATGGTTCCTGGTCAGGGCACATCCCCAGGTTGTGGCTCTGGGGCAGGCAGCCGATCAATGATTCTCTCACATCATTGATATTTCTCTCTCCCTCTCCCTCTCCTTCTCTGAAATCAATAAAATATATTTTTAAAAATAAGGGCTAGTGTAATATTTAGAAAATCAGTTTAGAGGCAGGAGAGATTGGGCTGGTAGAGAGAATGGAGAAAGCGAGACAAGTTAAGAAAATATTGAAAAATTCAAGGCCCAAGATGAGAAGGAATTGAATAAATGTGGTGGCCGACTTGAATGAAGAAAATGAGTGTATTAGAATCTCTTCGGAACATTGATTGTAAGATGTTGTTAACTATTGTGATGAGGGAGAAGAATTAATAGTCACACCTGGATTTCTGAGCCAGATGATTTGTGGGTGGTAGCATTATTCACCACCTTAGCATTTTGCACTGAGATGGAAAAAGATAAAATGTCAAAGAGAAATTATGACTGACAGGAATTTCTGTTGTAGCTGTACCTGTGGAATGACTGGACATGATAGCCTATGTCTGTTTGATATCATTGTAAAAAATCCATGAATAATTTGAGGCTGGAAATGAAGAGTCAAGATGCATACAGTTAGAGTGAGCAGCTTAAAAAAAAAGGTAATCATGTAGTTTCAATTCTTTGCAATTAGAGTTGAGAAAAATGTGTGTATGTAGGCAAAAAACACACACTACTTGTCTGTGAATGTTTTGATCCATATCACAAAACCTTTTAGCAAGGTCTGATTTTTTTTTACTTTTAGGAAGAGTTGAAGTATAATGATTAGCCTATGATTCATCTTGTTTGCCTCTCACCACAATTTTTAGTTCTACCAAGAAATGATTTACTGAGAAAGGTCAGTAAGTATAAATTGGCATGCTTATTTGTTCTCCAGGAAGTAAAGCCCAGACTCTGAGGACAGAGTTCTGGTAATGGCTTTTAAAATAACTCATAGACAATCTTTACAGAAAAGTAGCTAGTAACCATGACTTTAGTCTCTAAAACACAATATATATTTCTTATAAATAAGATCAATCATATGACGTTATTAGAATAATTAAGATCATGGGGTGCCCTAGCTGGTTTGGCTCAGTGGATAGAGCATCGGCCTGAAGAGTGAAGGGTCCCAGGTTTGATTCCAGTCAAGGGCACATGCCCGGATTGCAGGCTCAATCCCAAGTAGGGGGCATGCAGGAGGCAGCCAATCAATGATTCTCTCTCATCACTGATGTTTCTATCTCTCTCTTTCCCTCTCCCTTCCTCTCTGAAACCAATAAAAATATATATATATATACATATATATTTAAAAGATCATGGGGTAACAAAGCTTTAAAAGCATGTAAGTGATCAATTTACATAAGATTGAAAACCAAAACTGATTATATTTTGTTATTCTGTGAATGTATCACATCATAGATAATAATAGCTAGTAGTTCTGGGTCATAAAAATCAGTGACAGTAGAAAGAGCAATTGTTACTCCCTAAATACAGAGATTCTTGCCAAAGACTACTATTGCTGTTACACAATGAATACAAACACAGATTTTTATAAATGCTAATTTTGGATGATCTGGAAAAAGCTTGGCAGAAAACAAATCTAACGTGATTGAAAAAACTAGGAGTGGAAATGGTTAAGAAATACTCACAAAAACAATCTCATAAAATAACTAAGATTTAAGTGTGGAATTAGGGAGAATTTTGAGGGGGCTCTATGTTCATGCCTAGGAAATGAGAACGGCAATGACCTTTTATGGGGACTAGATGGAAAAGCATGTTCAGTTTATGCTGACACAGACCTTCTGGAAACAGCAATTCAGTGAAAACATGAGAGTTCATTCTCTGAGAAGCTAAACAAAAAACAAAACAAACAAGGTAATGCACAAAATAGTCTATCTTGTTAGTGTTAAGGATCTTATAGAGGATCTTTTTATTTTGAAGCATGGTGGGGGATAACTCATTCAATAAATCAAATCTTCTCATTTACACATTGTAATGCTATCTCTCTCTATTATCTTTCGTCAGAAGTTTGTCTGAATATATTTGAAATGGTCCAGAAAAAGAAATACCTGCACATTGCATGGCTAAAGCATCTGAAACAGCACTGTGGCTTTGAGTGAGTACCATTTTGCTTCTGCTTATTTGTACCTGTTGCGGTATCCAAAGTTCCTCAGGTTGAATATTGTGTTGATGTTGTTAGTCCTCACCCAAGGATATCTTTCCATTGATTTTTAGAGAGAGTGGAAGGAAAGAAGAGAGAGAGAGAGAAGCATCAATGTCAGAAAGACACATCATTTGGTTGCCTTCCTCATGCACCCCAACCAGGGTCTGGGATTGAGCCTACAACCAAGGTATGTGCCCTTGACAAGAATGGAACCTGAGACCCTTCAGTCTGCAGGCTGACACTCCATCCACTGAGCCAAACCCACTAGGACTCAAGTTGAATTTTATTTGTTTAATTCCTTCTGTGAGATTAACTCTTTACCTTTGGTCATTCCTAATTTGAATCACTTTTATTTTATTTTTAAAGTTCCTTTTCCTCCAGTGACATTAATTGATGTCTGAACAATTTCAGCTGTGTTTCTATCACCTGTACTCTTCTGTGCTTGATCTAAGCTTGGGAAATCTCCAGTTTTACTCAACTTTACCACAAAGAGTAAATCCCCATTTATGGCATGTGTGGTTTTGTTAAATTATATTTATTGAGGTGACATTGGTTAATATGATCATATAGGTTTCATGTGTGGGTTTCTAAAAGATCTGTATATTGCATTGTGTGCCCACCACCCAAAGTCAAATCTTCTCCAGTCACCATATATTAGGACCCTCTTACCCCCCACCCTTTTCCCTCTGGCAACCACCACACTGCTGTTTGTGTTCACAAGTTTCAGTTTTATACACCACATATGAGTGAAATCATATATATCTTAGATTTTTCTGACTGACCTTGAGAATATTATGCTAAGTGAAATAGGCATGTGTGTTAAAGTTGGTGGTGTTTCCTCTGGGCACAGGTAAGGTAACTGTCCTAGAGATTGAAATCACATCCCTATTAGCTGGCTGCTTTTTACTATCTTCTAACTGTTATGAAGTCAAGGTTAAAATACTCTAAAGGTCTGAAAAGAGTATTGGAATTCCTATTCTACAAAATGTGGTAAAAATTATTAGGAGATAAGGCAACACTTCATATACTTCCCTGGGAATGACTTGATTACATTTTTAGTAAGTCTGCTAACAAGGTAGGCAGAGATGTGAGTTAGGCCATAAAACTAAAGTTCCCTTAGATCAGAATGAAAAAGTTATAGTTGAAATATAGCAAGGATCTGTAAAAAGAGGACTCTTACCATTTGCAACAGCATGGATGGAACTGGAGAGCATTATGCTAAGTGAAACAAGCCAGTCAATGAAGGAAAATACCACATGATCTCACTCTTTCATGGATAATTAAGACCGTTACAAACTTTTGAACAATAATAAATACAGTGGCAGAGCTGCCTCAAACCGATTGTCGGACTGCAGTGGGAAGGCCAGGGAGGGTTGGGGGACAGGAGGGAGGGGAGTAAGAGATCAACCGGACTTGTATGCATCCATATAACCATAACTAATGGACATAAGACACTGGGGGGTAAGGGAGGGCAGGGGTTTGTCAAGGGTGGGGGGGAAAAAGGACACTTATGTAATACCCTTTGTAATACTTTTAGCGAAAAATAAAAAAAAAAAGAAATATAGCAAGGTTTTACAAACTCCTACATTACACAAGATGTATAATCGCGAGTACCACAATTATATCATGGGCCAGAATTCAATCTAGTAAGAGGCAGCACCTCCTCCTGACCCCTGACCCCCAGAATATGATTGCTAGAAATCAACAGCTACCAAATACTCTTAGTGAAGAATGTTATTGATAATTCCTTTGAACTTATATGCTCTTTATATGCATACTAAATAACCTCCCCAACCTCATGATTCCCACACCCCGGCGGAGGTGCTGCTAATATCTTGGATATAAGTCAGAGCCTCTGTCCTGGTGCAGGAATATTGCCCAATGAGGCTAATTTCAGAGATTGCACTGACACAGCTGTATATATTGAATTAGCATGAGAGAAATCTAGCTCCTAATATAAATCCAAAGACCAAATTTTATTTTTACTCTAGCCAAACTACACTTTACTTGGGTATTATTTAAAATTTTGTTTCTCTCCAACACAGAATTAATACAACCAGCCAAAGATGTAGGTCCTTTTTGAATAAATGCCTACATCCCATAGTGGCTGCACCAGTCTGCATTCCCACCAGCAGTGCACAAGTGTTCCTTTTTCTCCACATCCTCTCCAGCACTTGTCGTTTGTTGATTTGTTGATGATAGCCAGTCTGACAGGTGTGAGATGGTACCTCATTGTTGTTTTGATTTGCATCTCTCGTGTGATTAGTGACTTTGAGCATGTTTTCATATGTCTCTTGGCTTTCTGAATGTCCTCTTTTGAAAGGTGTCTATTTAGATCCTTTGCCCATTTTTTGATTGGATTGTTTATCTTCTTTTTGTTAAGTTGTATGAGTTCCCTATAAATTTTGGAGATTAGGCCCTTATCAGATATGACCTTGGCAAATATGTTTTCCCACGCAGTGGGTTTTCTTGTTGTTCTGTTGATGGTTTCTTTTGCTGTGCAGAAGCTTTTTATTTTTATGTAGTCCCATTTGTTCATTTTCTCTTTAGTTTCAACTGCCCTAGGAGCTGTATCAGTGAAGAAATTGCTTCGACATATGTCTGAGATTTTGTTGCCTTTGGATTCTTCTAGAATTTTTATGGTTTCCTGTCGTACATTTAAGTCCTTTATCCATTTTGAGTTTATTTTTGTGTATGGTGTAAGTTGGTGGTCTAGTTTCATTTTCTTGCATATATCTGTCCAATTTTCCCAACACCATTTATTGAAGAGACTATCTTGGCTCCATTGTATGTTCTTGCCTCCTTTGTCAAATATTAATTGAGCATATTGGTTCGGGCGGATTTCTGGGGTCTCTATTCTATTCCATTGATCTATATGTCTGTTCTTGTGCCAGTACCAGGCAGTTTTGAGAACAGTGGCTTTGTAATACAGCTTGATATCTGGTATTGAGATCCCACCTACTTTGCTCTTTCTCAGGATTGCTGCAGCTATTCGGGGTCTTTTTTTATTCCAGATGAATTTTTGGAGAGTTCGTTCTAGATCTGTGAAGTATGCCATTGGTATTTTAATGGGAAGTGGGTTGAATTTATAGATTGCTTTGGGTGGTATGGACATTTTAATGATGTTGATTCTACCAATCCATGAACACGGTATGTTCTTCCATCTGTTTATGTCTTCCTCTATCTCTTTTTTCAATGTCCGGTAGTTTTCTGACTAGAGGTCTTTTACCTCTTTAGTTAAGTTTATTCCTAGGTAGCTTAATTTTTTTGGTGATTTCTCTAGGAATTTTTCTTTAAGAATCATAAATTCTCCTTTATGTATACCCCCCGCCCTCTCCACCACCCAGTTCTGACTGTAGCAGAAGCAAAGCATCTAGGAACCTAGTGATTTCTAATGGGTCAGTGTGGCCTGAGTCCAAGTGCCCCAACAACCGCTAGCCTGTGGCATTCTGAACACACAGATACAAGGGAGCCTGGATTATGCAGTTTATGATGTGACAGACTTGGGAGGTTTTAGAAATGTGAATCTCCAAGATAAAGTTCATGTTAAACCAGATTTCAAGAATGTATCTTTGAAAAACTATTGAATCAAAGGATTCTACTATTTAGAAGTTATAATATCCACATGACCCACAAATGAGTGGCCAACAAATGCAAACTATTGAGGAATATTTTAAATAAAATCACATTTTATATTCTGAGATAGAGAAATACAAATTTATCCATCAACGCTTTAAAGTGGAAACTTCTGTTCACACATCCTATTACCTCCATCTACTTCTGTCTTCTTTCGTGCACAAACCGCTGGCCCTGGAGAAGTCAGAAGTCAGCATTCTCATATGTTACGTGTTCTACCATAGATGATGTACCCTCTCTATTTCCCCATTTTTCTGAACTATAATTTTAGACAGCATATGGAAAGATTCATTTTAGCTTACAGAGAAAATAATATAATTCTGAAAACATTTTAATATAGTATATATTTATATTATCCAGGAAACATACAACTCTGTCAAAACATATCCAGAATCTGATCATGTCTCACCACTTGCACTGCCACAATCCTGGTTCAAGCTACTGACATCTTTAGCTTAATTACTGTAATAGCATCATAACTGTTTTTCAAGCTATTTATTATTCCTGTCCCTCTCTAGTATATTCTCAAACAAAGAATCCAGAGAGATTCTTTTAACGTATAAACCTAGTAGTGCTGTTTCTGTGAGTAGATAACTCCTGCAGGTTCCCATTACAATCAGTGTAAGAACAGAGCTTTCACCATGGACTATAAGAGGCTGTCTGTTCTTTACACCTGCCATATTTCTGACTTTATTTTTTACTCATACACACCCAACCCCCCTATCCCTTCTTTATGCATTCTTCTCTGGTTGCCCTAACACTCTTATTCCTTGATCTGTAAATGCAGTTATCTTCAGTCTTTACACTTGCTCTTCCTACTGCTTGGAATTATCTTCCCCAGTATCTGATCCACCAGCCTCTCTCATTCAGTTCCTTTATGTCTCTACTCACATATAACCTTAAAGACAAGCCATTCCCTGACTACCCTGATTAAACACAGCATGCCTCAACCACGGCAGAGCTTATCTTTTCTCACTCATGACTATATTTTTCTCCATAATACTAGTGTGATTTATACATTAGTTTTGTCTGACTTCATTACTAGTTGGAAGGCAAAAATTATGTCCATATCATGCATTTCTGTTTCTGTAGCAACTGGAATGCTGCCTGCCATATTATAGGTTATAAATCATTAATACACAATATTTGTTAAATGAATGACTGGAAGCTTTGCATAATGATGTAATTTCATAACTGCTAGATTTACTAACTGCTTTTAAAGCAACCATAAGTGAGTCAGGGCAACACCCCTTCACTTCTACTGACTTGGAAAACAACTTAATCCCTGGATATCACAATTATCTGAAGAGAAACCCAAATATATACTTATGTGAAGGAATATACTTTTAACAAGTAGTCACTACCTATAAATTATTATAACTTATTATTCTCTACATAAATTTCATCTCCAGAATATTCAATAAATTGGCATAATGTGGTACCAGGTGGTGTTTTGGCAGTAGATGACCACTTCCTCTCTGCCTGTATGCAGTGTACTACAGATGTGTTTCTGAGCAGTGCATTATCAATGGATCCTGATTAGGATGCAAAAGAACATTCAAGGATATCTATTCATTTATATGAAAAGTCATGTAAATTATAAGGTTCACTCAAAACCTGCACCATCTCAGAAAAAGAACCAATAAAGAGGATACTGGGTCTTCTGCTTCTCCTACTGACCCGTAGGTGGCTCTAAGGTACTGAATTCATCCTTCTCCAAGGCCACAAATGAAATCCTGAGGTGTTTTATTTAGAACCTTTTGAGACCCCATGTCCTCTCAGAAGGCTTACATTTGTATAAAAAAAAAATCCAACGGTTGATGGTCTTTCTTTAATAATCAAGTTATACCAATTTTCCACCATTATCTGCATTCTCAAGTCCTTCAAAAAGGCCTACGTGTTTATGCAGCAATATTCAACGTGCTTTGTATATGTCTAAGAAAAAATGTGTCTATCATACAGTTCTGGGATGTTTTCAATTTATACATGAACCTGGGTTTTTAAGAGATGTCCTCTGAGTCATGTTGTTACTTTGGATGCCACCAAAATGGATATGTAAACCTAATTTCAGGGGGAAGCGGAATATAATTAGTGAGGATACATTTATGTGTCTATCTTTATTTGTACTTTCCCAAAGTGAAAGCTTCATTTCACTACACCAATATAGAATGCCATCTCAAAAGACCTGAGACAGGAGACAGGGGTGGGATAGAAGGGATCAATGGGAGGAACAAGTGGACATATGTACTACTTTCAACAATAAAGATTCATAAAAAAAAAGAAAAAAAACACTACAAAGATTCCTTTTAAAAAGTGGTTATTGTAACGAGAAACTTTTTAGTAGCATTTAGCTCCTTTTCTCATCCCTGTTGTCATTAGATACAGATATTCAATTTATTTTTTAAAAATATATTTTATTGATTTTTTTACAGAGAGAAGGGAGAGGGATAGAGAGTTAGAAACATCGATGAGAGAGAAACACCTATCAGCTGCCTCCTGCACACCCACTACTGGGATGTGCCTGCAACCAAGGTACATGCCCTTGACTGGAATCGAACCTGGGACCCTTGAATCCACAGGCCGATGCTCTATCCACTGAGCCAAACCGGTTAGGGCAAGATATTCAATTTATATATACATAACAATTTAGCCTATATATTTAAAAAAATTAGAAGTCCATTTATCAAAAGTGTGATCATGTTAAAGCATATACCCAAAAGCTAATTGGATTTTTCCTGAAAGTTGTCCCAAATGAGAAATAATAAAAGTTTTGTGTTTTCTTTATTAAAAAAATTATGGCTACTCCCTCATGATTTTTAGAGAGTTATGGAAATACATATATTTTTTACTTCATAAAACCAAATGAAAGTTTAAAATGATTTCTTTAAATCTTATTTTTTTCACTGGTAATTGTAATTCCCACCACCCCCTTACAACCTACATCCCCCCCAAAAAAAGACAAAACAAAACAAAACAAAACAGACTTGTAGTAAAAAAAAAATTCTTCAGCAGAGCCTTATCCTCCTTCTTTGTAAAAACTCCATTGTCAGGGTTACCCTATTGCTCTGGCTCAACCCTCTCAGAGATTTTTTTTAAAATCATTATTTATATTGGGCTCCTCTGAAAAGGTGGTGGAAAACAAGATCTCCTTGGGTAATCTGCCTTTGAAACCCATTTCTTGCACAGTTTAGTGGCTTGAAAAATGGTTTTCAGGTCAAAGAGTTAAAGGTATTTTGAAGTCTCTGCTTATTTCGTTGGTAACATTATTCTCTAGTTGACTTCTGATTTTCCACTCCCAGTCAGTTTCTTGTGTAAATAATCATTCTCAACGTTTTTATGCTTGATACGGTTCTCAAATCCATTTGATTTCTTTCTTTCATACCCTTGCTTCTCTTTCATCTTGATGTTGTTACCTTGAGAACAGAGTCTTATATGGAAAGTTTATCTTAATATTGTCTTTGACGTTCATCACCTTTCCTAAGTGAAAGGTAGTATTGGGCCTTTATCATTGAAAATATTTTAAAAGTTCTGTCAAAAAGTTGTCAGCTTTTTCAAATCTGCAAGATTCTGAATTTATGTTATGTTATTTTTTGTATTTGTTGCCTGCAAACAGGTTCATTTCTATCTTTAAAATTTTGCCTAATGTAGTCAGTAATAAACAATATGCTAGATGTTTTTGGAACATTTTCTCTAAAGTAAACATGTGACCTTCCTCAAAACCAATTGCTGTTTCCCTATTACCAAATTTGTTGCCAGTATACAATACATATTATGGTCTTTCCAGCCCCTGATATTGGTTGATTCACTCTTTACAACCTCTCTCCTAATTAAATAACAAATATATGGTGTCCCCCAAAAATGTATAATACAAACTTTGAGTCATTATAAAGGCAGGCAGTATTTATTAAAATACATTTTATTTTCAAAATTTAGCCATCAGCTGTTAAAGTTTGTATACATTTTTTAAAAATATATATTTTTTAGTGATTTCAGAGAGGAGGGGAGAGGGAGAGATAGAAATTATTAAGGTATTACATATGTGACCTCATGGGGAGAATGAGGTCACATATGTAATACCTTAATAAAGAAATTAAAGATTGAAAAAAATAAAAAAAGAAAAGAAACATCAATGATGAAAGAGAATCATTGATCAGCTGCCTCCTACACGCCCCCTATTGGGGATCCAGTCTGAAACTCAGGCATGTGCCCTGACAGGGAATTGAAATGTGATCTCCTGGTTCATAGGTTGATGCTCAACCAAGGAGCCACACTGGCTGGGGCAAGTTTGTATACAATATTTGGGATACCCTGTATTTTTAGAGTTTTTGTATAACCATATCTCTTTTTTGATACCAATTTCTGTTTTAATGTAAGTATTCACAAATTAAAAAAAACCACCTAATCCTATTTTTTTATTCCTCTCCAAAAATATTTTTCACTGTATTAAACTTTAATGCAATTTGATCTGTCCTCTTTCTTCTAGCAATGCTTTCTAGAATAAGGTGCTGCCAAGATACGTTTAGCAGGGAATTGAGGACATGACAATTGCATGGGATGATCTTAAGATTCATGCCTGGGAGTGGCTTTAATTGCTCCTATCCATATAAAATGAGCCAAAGCCCTGTCTTATGGGAGCAGCCTAAAAGCAAGGAGTCTGGGAAATGTACACGAACATTGATTACTGGTGAGAACTGAAAATGTTTGCCACAGTGGATCATTTATGACCAAAAACAACAAAACAAAACAAACCCACAAAAACAAACAAAAAACATTTGTATCTAAAGATGCAATGAAAATTTATTATTCAATACATTGATTGTAAGGTACATTTGAGATGCAAGAAGGTTACAAAAAGAAAAAAGATGAACTCGGGTTTGGAGAAAAAAACAAAGAAGCCAACAAACAAACAAACAAAAAACCTGCTCTAGAACACTGAAATCTAAAGAGCCCATGAAAGAGACTCACAACTACGAAGTTACAAATGAACATGAAATACAAGGGATTCTTATGACATCAGAATGATAAAATAAAAAAACTATCTTTAAAAGTGCAGCAAGCTGAACCAAAACTTGGGAGAATTATATAAAAAATAGAAATTTAACAAGATTTTAAGAGATAAAGCTACTATGGCTAAAAAAATGCATGTATTGTATTTAAAAATATATATTTTTGTTTAGAAATAATTTGGAGAGCAATTTTCAACAACAGTGATTTTGAGAATTTGATGTTTCATCATTTTAGATAAGTTAATATATTTTAGTAAAGTTAATGTATTTTGAAATATTTAATAAACTTGAAATTTCATTTTAGAACACCATTTTGATTTAGAGTAAAAATAATATTTCAGAGAAAAAAGTATACTTATCTCTAATAACAGGCAAGTTTCCCTTTTGTTCTATGTTGCTTTATAATAATCTTTAATAAACTGTACACCATTATATTAGAAAATTTAGGTAGTATAAGCGTCACACATTCCATAAAAATATACTTTGTACAATCATTCTATGTTGTTTTATGAAACAGAAAATATCTTGTAAGAATACACAATATTTAAGGGAGGAAAAAGAAATGATATCCAATCTAGTTTATAGAATAATTGTAAATGTTTTTTCTTATATCCAAGACTAACTTTAAGACAGGCACCAAGATAACTGAACTTTGCTGTGAGACAAAGAAATTGCTGAGCAGTAACTTGCAGATCATCCTCTTGAAGGATATTTTTACATGAAGTTTAATTTGAGAGTCAGTTACCATCTTTAAAAAAAATCCCATGGTACTTGTTTTCTACCATCCCTTTTTATCAATTGTCAGGAATGAAACTAATCTAAAGTACTTTTATAACCTGCAATTTCAAAAATAATTCTCATCCACCCAACCCAAATATGTACATGAAACTCCCTGACTTGCTAAAGAAAGAACTTTTGTTATTAAATTAAAAGGCTAATGTTTCCTTCTCAGTTAAAGTATAAGAATAAATACAGAAGCCCTTAGCTATTTCAGACAACATGGAGAATGTAGCAGATTATATTTTCTGGAATGTGACTGTTCAGGAAAGATGAGAATAGTTTATATTCAATATTTAAAAGAACTGAAGATGTGCCACAATTTTTGCCTTTGAAAATTAAAATAAGTTTAATTCTAATAAAAGTGGCATGCTTTACTACATAATAGATTAGAATTTTTGGATTGGATGTAGATAAAGAATGGAGGTACCATAAAATACATACAGATTTTAGTTAAAAAATATCTGTTTGAAATCTTAATTAGCAGTAAGAGAATTCTAGGTTTGTCAAATAACAATATTTTACAGAGTTTGTATGAGCTAATTTTAAAGGAGAAAAATGAATATAAACTCATTTTGAAAAACTCATAGATGATTACCTTCCGAGTGAAGTTGATATTTAGACAATGAAGAATAATTTTTATTCTGAACACATATATAATAAATGATAATAGCCTTAGATTGTTATCTGGGAATTTTCCAATAATATGGAAATCATTATATTCCTGAAATGATAAGTTACATATATTCAACTACACAGTTACCTGATTTATGTTAATATAAATGATTAATGGCCACTATGACAAGATAATCAGAAGTGTTCTCATATTTCCATAGTGATGCCCCATATCTTGAGCATATCAATATAACCCAGTCAAGTGGAAAATAAGCCATCAGCAACAGTAATTTGTATTTAAAATTTCTTTAAAATTCCAGCAGTGAGAAACAGACTCCCAAGAAACAAATTAGAGAAATCATGAAACATTGTTTATCATTTTTTCATCATCACAATCATTATTAATTGCCTATTTGCACATGTGGGAATATGATTTTGAATTTCTATTACTTGATATATTATTAATAGCAATAACATAGAAATCTAGAGAAATCATTGGGTTTTAGGTTATGAGACCTAAAATCTATTTATGATACCACTAACTGGTATTATAGTTTCTGATAAATCTCTTAATCCTTTTGGACAGACTGTATGTGGATTGGCTTACTTAAAAAAATCTTTATTATTTTATGGACTCTTGACTCTTATCATGTAATTTATAATATATACAGACTACTGAATAATTGTTAAACAAAGACATTAGTTAAGATTTTGAACTACCTACAACCAGTTGAATAGAATGGTTAAATGCATTTTGGGCAGTACTAAAAGAAGAATTATATTTAACAATACAGTTCTGGCTCTCCTTCTTAATATTGCAGCTTTATTTATGTCATGCTGATATAGAGGTATTAAAAGACAACACAATGTAGAGGTTATGAGCATGGACTCGGGAACTGGGACTACTACATTTGATTCCCAAGTCTGACACTTATTAACTTTATCATCTTGAAAAGTGATTCAACCTCTATTCTTAGAGTTTCTCACCTGTGGAATGAAAAATAAGAGTTTTTATCTCACAGTGCTGATTTAAATAGTAAATAATAGAGCCTATCAGAATTTGTTTTTTTCCATGATTATTATATGCATTTTCTCCACATTATTAAGGGTTACTATAAAGAGATTCCTTTTTCTTAAATATTATGCATTTGAAAGCAATTTCAATATTAATTTATTTTTTATTTCAGAAAGCATAGAGTATGAAATTATGTGGCTGAATTTTAGAAGGACTCTAATTTTTTAAAATATATTTTTATTGATTTCAGAGAGGAAGGGAGAGGGAGAGAGAGATGGAAACATCAGTGATGTGAAAAGCTCATTGGTCGGCCGCCTCCTGCATGCCCCACACTGGGGATTGAGCCCACAACCCAGGCATGCGCCCTTGACCGGAATCAAACTGGGGACCCTTCAGTCCTTAGGCCGACGCTCTACCCACTGAGCCAAAATGACGAGGGCATGACTCTCTAATTTTTAATGTAAGTTCCATTTGTTTTTAAGTTCTTTTTACCCTCCACAATATCTGGGGAATGCTGTGTAAAGAGTAATGACACTGTGAATACTTCCTACTTTTTTATAGCACTGCACTGATTTCAGTTGAATACAAATTTCTATATAAAGTAGGTAAGTGTAGATTTATGTGTTTTGACAAAGGTATACAGGGAGCCTGAAATTGAATTGTCTCTACATTGGCTGAATTGCATAATATGAAATAAAATTATCTAATATTTACCTAACTCATCCACATGGCCTCAACAAAGCAGACATGAAAGACAGAAGCCTATTTCAAGGGAGTTGACAAAGAGGAATGTAGTAGAAAGGGCTGCCATTCTTTGCCTTGCAGCCTACAGAAAAGATTCTCTTAATTATTTGAATATATCTGCTTGGCAATAATTGAGGTAGTAATGACTTATATTGGACCATGGCTTAATTGTATTTTGGCTGCCCTACTTTAGCTATTTGTTCAACGGAGAAACTAAATAAATGGTTTGGAACTTACAACGTTATATAAAAAAAAGCCTTATCTATGTCACAGCAGCTTCCTGTTTCCTATGTGCTTTTTAAGAACGTCTACCATAGTCAGCCACCATCGCCAGTTGAAAGTTTGTCTATGTTTATTTCTCCTAAAATAAAATGTGACTAATGATAGTGCCTATGTTTTGTAAATCTTGAAATGAGTGTTTAGTTGCTGTAATAAGCATAAGTAACACTTACAAATAAATTGAATTGTTCCTTAAGATCTTTTTTCCTGTACCTAAAGATAGAACGTAACTTCACTAATTTTCATTTGGAAATGTGGACTCCATAAGATACTGAAGCTAGATGCATAAAGAGTGTGGCAAAACTGGTTCTGCAGGTTATCCATGTTATAATGTCAATCTGAATATATTTAGCTACAGCCTAATTGCTCAAGACATGATCTAGTCTGAGAAAATAGTACTAATAAAGGAGTATGGACACACTCTCCCTTTAGAATTTTATTAAACTCTTTTATTTTAAGGGTAATCATTTCCTTGATCATTCATTTCCTGGGAGAGTTCTTCAAAGGAGAACACATGAGATTATTTTAAGTTGACAGCTCTCCAGTGGCAGCTTACTTAAACCAGTAATAAGCTTGGAAACTGTGATAAGAGATACAATCAACTTAAGAGCTTTTCAGGGGAATAATCATAAAAATATACATTAAAACAACCGAGAAAGAGGTATTTGATTGCCACCTTTCCAAATACCACCAAGTCACATTCAGAATGATGAATAATGAAGAGCAGAAATTTGCCAGCTCACTGCTCATTGCAGCAATCCACACTTTACTTGGAATGCTCTCTATTCCTTTCATCTACCAAAATCTTTTTCACTTATCAAGGCTGGGCTCAATATTCCTTTTCCATAAAAATCTCTCTGAATCTGAAAGCCTTCAAAAATGTTCTCCTCCTCTGAGAAAATAGCAATTTTAGTTTACGTGATCTTGTTTAGCATTACAACATATGATTTTGTTTTCAAATTCTCTAAATAGTGTAATAATCCTGTCTCATATAATTATTTACTAGCTACTTCTATTTATAAGGACATGTCAAATGATAAGATCTTCTCAAATATGAAAACATCTTGATCTTTTGTAGGTCAGTTCACTGGAACACAAACTCAGAAACAGATTATTATGCAGGAGATTTATTAGGAAGATATTTACGTTGGGATAAACATCTGTGGGAGAGGAAGAGGGGACACATGGAGGGAGGGGAAAGCAGAGTTGTGATTTAGTTTCACAGGGATCTCAGATGATCCCACGGGGAGCTATGAAACTGAGGTGGCACTTCAGAAGTGTCCTAAATTGTAACAAGAGAGTTAAGGCATTATAATCTGTCACTGAGCAGTGATTAGATATAGGTTATCCCCGGAAGGTGGGCAGTGTTTTCTAGTTAAAACCAATTTATACCAACCGAAGGACTGCAAATAAGCAAAACCAATGGACGCAAGACACTGGGGGCGGAAGTGAGGGCATGTGTGTGTGTGTGTGTGGGAGGCCAGGGGGAGGTCAATGGGGAAAAAAAAGGAGACATACTAGGTGCACTGGTTAATAATGGCGGATTTTGTAATGAAAGAAAACACGATAATTTCAAGAGAAACATCAAAAGTGCTTTATTCAAAGTAATGTCCATCGATAGCTACACATTTCCCCCATCTTTCAGGTAATTTGTGGATAATGTCTCAATAGAAATTTCCTTGTTTTGAGGCAAACCATTCAGAGACCCAGTTTTCCACTTCTTCATACGTTTTGAAGTGCTGCTCAGAAAGTGCGTGTGCCATCGATCAGAACAAGTGGGAATCTGAAGGAGCAAGGTCTGGTGAATATGGCCAGTGGGTTAATACTTCCCAGGCAAGATCTTTTAATGTGTCTTTAACTGGTTTTGAAGTGTGTGATGGTGCATCATCATGAAGCAAAATTACTTTGCCGTGTCTTCTGGTCCATTCTGGTCATTTCACGATCAAAGCGTGGTTCAAATTGATTATTTGTTGTCAGTTTTGATCAGTATTAGTGGTTTCACCTGGTTTTAGAAGCTCGTAATATACCACACCTTCCTGATCCCACCAAACACAGAGCGTTGTCTTCTTTCTGAAGCTAGTTGGCCTTACAGTCCATGTTGATGGTTGACCTGGATCAACCCATGATTTTGTGTGTTTGGGATTCTCAAAAGAAATCCATTTTTCATCGCCAGTCACAATTTGATGTAAAAAAGACTTTCTTTCGTGCCGTTGAAGCAACATTTTACTGATGACTTTTCGGTTTTCCATTTGTCTTTCATTCAGTTCACGTGACATCCATTTTCCTTCCTTTAAAATCTTTCCCATTCCTTGTAAATGATCGGAAATTGTTTGCTGAGCAATGTTTAATCTTTCTGCAAGTTGTTTTTGAGTTTGACATGCATTTTCATCCAATAATGGTTATAATTGTTTTTCTTCAAACTTTTTCGATTGACCTGATTGTTCTTTGTCTTTCACATCGAAATCATCACTTTTAAAGCATTTAAGCCAGTGTTCACAAATATCTTCAGATGGAGCATGTTCACCTTAAGCTTTCTGAAGTATACGATAACTTTCAGCAGCACTTTTCTTCAAAATAAAATAATGAATTAAAATTTCTCACAGATTCTCTTTTTTTGGCATGAAATTGGACATTTTTAAGCATAAAAATATATATGATGTTAACACCTTCAGAAAATTTGGCATATGAAGTTTTGAAGCTTGCTGTCAATACAACAAAATAGCATACATATCAAATCACATATATATCAATATATGTGTAACTCCACCTATTGAAAAAAATCCACATTATTAACTGGTACACCTAGTATGTACTACTATTTGTAATACTTTAAACAATAAAATAAAAAAATAAAACAACAACAACAACAACAAAGAAACAATTTATAAAGAGGGTGGAAACCTGAGAGTTGTCTTCTGGCAATCCCAGTAACTAAGGAGTCAAGTTCAATAAATGTAGGTGTTTAATGGATGTAGGGGGCATGTAACAATATTCATTACATATTCTTAAATAAAACTGGGAAAAGAAAAAGTTAGGAAAGCAACTCAACTAAATGCATCAATGTTAACAAAATGTAATATAGTGCTATGGAAAAGTATACCAAAGCAAACAGAGGCTATAAAATGGACCCATATGTGTCCCTCTCTGCATAGGACAATAATGCAAGAGTATTTTGTCTTTACTATTCTCCAGGTGATTGTGTGAGTCCTTTACCTAGACTGTATTACAGCCTAAGTTCTTCATCTGCCCAGAACGGCTTCCTCTTTTTTTTATCATACACATTTATTTCCCTAATACACACTCCCTAATGAAATCCCTGCTTAATAATTTGTATTTCAAAATTTAATTTAATAGCATATACACTGAGTGACCATATTATTATGACTGGCCAGATTATTATGACCACCCCATCAGTGTAATTAAGTGAATTAGTTATGCAAATAATAATAATAATAAAACCTTGAGAGTATTTGCTTAAGAAGTTTTCAATATTCAGCATTTTTGGAAGTGTCAATGAAGTACTGATGGGGTGGTCATAATAATCTGGCCAGTCATAATAATCTGGCCACTCAGTGTAGGTGATTTTCTGCCCCCAGGAAATGGAAATATGGTTCTGCTGCTTTTTCGGAACTTTCTGGAGCATAGGGGGATCTGAAGAACCATTCCAAAATAGGAAGATGTTTTAGTCTAAATTTAACAATTGAAGTTATAAGATGAAAGAATCCGCTATACTATCTATTGCATATTATGCTTAACAAAGAACAAACAAACAAATTAAAAAAATGAGTCTTTGGACTAAGTCTTCCTTTAATGCAATGTCAGCTTCTATTGATAGGACAGTAGGAGGCTTCAACCACATGGTCCCTGTTCCTAGAGCATAGGCCAGCTGATCAGTATCACTTTAATGAAATGTCAAGACTCAGTAATAAGCTACAGGTAGTAGCTTCAGTGGATATTTGTGATTATGAGGTGGTACAAAGCAGCAATATATCATGAGAGAGGTATCTTGAAAGGGTAGGTATAAGGAATGAAAGTAAGAGTTGTTATCAGACATCAGAAGAATTTAGAAGAGGAGATGAACCCTTAAAAGAGAATTTAGCAATGGAGAGGTCATACTAAAGGTTCAAAGGATGTTGCTTCATTGGAAGGGAAATAAATGAATAAAGGGAAAGAAATGAATAAAGGATTAGAAACAAAAGGGGGGGAAGCTGTTTTTGAAGTATCATAAATGTTAAATAAAAGGGAAATACAGTAAGTGTCTTAATAGGGTGATATTCTCAATTTAAAATTTTGTGTGTTTATATGTTGTGTGTATGTTTGTTATGAATTATGGGAAAGTAATATAAATTTGGTAATAAGTAACATTAATACTAAATATTTAATGTGCACCATATAATTTAATAAACATTGGGGATTCAACAAAATAGTCACTAACTCAACAAATACTTGTTGAATTTCTACTAAGAACCACTGTGTTCTTGAGGCTGAGGATACAGAATAAAAAAAATAGCCCAAAATTCCTGCCCTTACGACATTTACACTGCAGTGGATAAGTAATTATATTCTTGTAGATCTTTAATCCAATCATTTTCTGAGGTGTCTTCACATACTTCAAAGGCTCAAATATTAAAAATGTAATGCTACTCTCTGTAGCCAGGATTCTAGATGAAACTAATGTGTACCTCTTAGATGAACAATCACATAAGACTTGGAATCAGGAGTTAAATGAAAGCCACCTTCTGTCCTTTTATAGCTCCTTTCTTCCAGGAGTTAAATGATGACAGCTTTCTACAGAGTTCCAGTGCAGATGTGGATGTTGAAAGGCAATTACAGCAGCAGCAGAAGGAAAGATTCTTGATTCCAGCTTCAGGGTAGCAGCTAAAGGTGTATGTTCTTGATCTCCTGACGTATATTGCAGTCTCATAGGTTGTAGTTCCCTAGGTGAGTCTGCTATTTAAATTTTCCAGAATTTATGCTGGAGATACAGCTGTAACAGACATTTGAACAATTTTGTTAGTATCTAATTGTCTGTATAAAATATCTTCTTACTCAAAATAACCTAGATTTCTGTTTCCACACTAAACTTGTACTGATAGTATAAGCCCAATGTTATTCTATAACTTGAGATACTTAAAGTATAGTGGAATAGGTTGGCATATATCTCTCAATAGAAGTTGAAGATATTGTAATTTTAATTCATTAATGTAATTACACTGAATCATTCTACATGACAGTAAAATTAACCCAACTACATAATATTAGAGTTCTGGTCAAGATGGCAGTATAAGTAAACACAGTAGTTGGAACTTCTCACAAGCACATCAAAATTACGTCTAAATTACAGAGCAACCATAATTCAGAACTGACTGAAATCTAGAACTAATGATATAAAAAGGAAGCCACATTGAGACTGATAGGGAGAGCAGAGACACAGAACTGGCTAATCCCACTCTCACATGAGGGACTTAAAAGACAGTTGCTAGGTGGTTAGAGCATCAGCCTGCAGATGGAAAGATTGAGGATTCCATTACTGGTCAAGTGAGAGTACCTCTGTTGCAGGTTGGGTCCCCAGCCTAGGTCAGGTCTCACATGGGAGGCAATTAATCTCTCTCTCTCCTCTTCCTCCAGCTCCTTCCCTCCCTTCCACTCTCTTAAAAAAAATCAATGGAAAAATATCCTGGAGTGAGGATTAAAAAAAAAAACAAACAAAACAGGAGGGATATGTTCCCTGTGAAGATCAAGGGAGTCTCAAGCCCACACCAGAAACCTTGGCCCAGCTTTCCAGGGCCAGTAAGAGAAGTATCCATACCTTATGGCTGTAAAAACCAGCAGATTGTGACTGAATGAGATGGATGGCCTTAAATATGAAGATCAAATGTTTGAAACTAATTAAAAAACATAGACTGCATTATGCCCTCAAAAGAAATGTAGAAAAAGACACAATTCATTGAAGTAAGAATGGATTCATTTCAGTACACTAATTTTAAAGTTTCTTTATAAAAATGTCACCATAAGCAAAGTAATATTATAAGCCTGGAATGGAACAATTTATTTTGCCACATCCTATATAATAAAAGCCTAATATACTAAGTATCTGGTCATCTGGTTGTCTGATCGTTTGGTCGTCCATTCAACCAATCAAAGCATAATATGCTAATGATATGCTAAGGCCGCTCAACTGCTCATTATGACATGCACTGACCACCAGGGGGCAGACTCTCTGACCAGTAGGTTAGCTTGCTGCTGGGGTTCGGCCAATTGGGACTGAGCGAGACAGGCTGGACATGCCCTGGGGCCCTCCCAGTGGTGCACCGGTGGGGTCCCTCAGCTTGGCCTGTGCTCTCTCACAATCTGGGACCTTCAGGGGATGTCGGAGAGCCAGGACAAGCCGAGGGACCCCACTGGTGCATGAATTGGTGCACCGGGCCTCTCATGTTAATACAAGCAAAAAAAAAAAAAAAAAAAATAGCAAACAATTCACCCAGAAGAGAAAGCTGTGTTGTTGTTGTTGTTGTTGTTTTTTTTTTATCCCCACTTAAGTACATGTATTTATTGATTTTTTTAGAGAAAGCAAGGCGGGGAGGGAGAGAGACACACTGAGAGAAATGTGAGAGAGAAACATCAATAAGCTGCAGCTGGTACATGCCCTCATCGGGGGTCAAACTTGAAACCTGGGTATGTAGCCTGACCAGAATCAAACCCACAACCCTTCAGTGCATGGGATGATGCTCCAACCAACTGTGCCACTTAGGCTAGGGCAAGACAAAACTTTATATGGTAAGATGCTCAGCCTCATAAATAATTAGTAAAACGCAAACCAAATCTTGAGAAATCATTTTATATACTTCAAATTAGCAATCTTTAAAATGTATGATAAATCTAAGTATTTGAGATATGCTTAAATGATACTAGTAGAATTCAGAATTTGTATGTTTTTGTTTTGTTAGGGGAAACTGGAAGCTGATAATATTGAAAGATGATGAAACAACATATTCACCTCTGAGTAAAGACACTAGAGAAATTCTCATCCATCTGCCTAAAACACATACAGTTGCAATCATTGGAACATTGTAAAAGAAAAGTTGTAAATATCTTAATACAGTGGGAAAATAATGAATAAAATATATTTCACAAAAATATATATAGAATTTAAGTGACTTATAAAATATATCAGAATAAGTAAATTTCCAAACCATGATGTTGAATGGAAAATTATACTGTGGAAAGATAAGTATTCTGCAAAATATATATTTTTAAAAATATGCAGATGTTGAAATAGTATAAAAACATGGAAGAAAATATTAAGTATCAAATTTACTCCAGTGATTAGGTAAAGAAAGAAAAAGGAAGAGAGTAGTGTTTGATTGCTTCTATTATCTTATAATATAAAAAACAAACCAAGAAATAAAAATATTGGATACCATGGTTATTTTTTTCTCCCTTTGAAGATTATTTTAATAAGGATGACTTCAGCAGAAAGCAATAATTACAGTTTTAAGACAGTCAATTAGTTACTATACACTTGCTGTGATATAAAGTTCTCTAAAAGCAATAAACACTCTCTTCCAGTTAATTTTAAAGACCTTTGTTTCATTTATTTAATGTCTAAAGCAATTTACATGCTAATTAAAACCTTTAGTACCTGCACTGAAGGATCCTATCAAAAGCAACTTAATTTTTTTATGAATATGGAAAATAAGTCCAGTTTATAGAAAATTTGAAGTAACCAAGTGTGATATCTGGGGAAGCACTGGATTATAAGGCTAGGATGGTTTCCTCATAAACCACTTCCTCATTGTAACTGTTCTCCTCAGGTACAGATAATAATCAAGGATCCATTAAACAGTATGTGAATGTAGAAGAACAGATGTTTGGAAACATGCATTCATGACCTTTCCTTATTCCCCCAAAAATCATGAGCCTTTTTCAAAAGAAATATTGATAATTGGCTACAAATTCCCATATTAAAAAGAAGTTAAATGATCTATCTATAAAAGGTATTTATCAAAGAGTTTTGATCAACAAATAGATACATACATTGTGATGGAATTTGAGACAATAAACAGGTGAAAATGTGTGGTCTGTACTTTTAGGCATTCAGTTAAGTTTAATTTATTTGACTGTGTGGATACTACAATAAAGCACAGAAAAATAATCTATTCTGGGACTACTTCAACAAAAGCATTAAATCTAGTCCAATGTAACACTGTGGTTTAAGCTATCAACCTTTGGCTCTGTCACACATTTGTTATGTGACCTTGAAAAGTTATATAACTCCTTGAAAATGTGATTTCCTGATTGGCAAAATGAAGCTAATGATATCTGATAGGATTGTTGTTAGTATATATGGAATAATATGACCCATTAGAGTGCATAATACAATGCTTGGAACAAATGTAATTTTATTATTTATTGTTAGCAGGTTCTTAGATCAAAAATTTACAATGCCAGCATAATTATTTTAAGCTGAATATTTTCTACACCATATATTTTATGTTGACTATTAAATTTAGGGCTCAATTTGTGAATAAATCATTTGCCTTTAATTCTGATTTTTAAAGTCTAAGTTAAAATATGCAGCTCATTTCACCAATGTGATCCTCATATATGAACTGCATTTTGAATTAAGAATAAAGTCAGCTCTGTTGATGACAGCCATTCTCACAGGTGTGAGATGGTACCTAATTGTTGTTTTGATTTGCATCTCTTGGATGATTAGTGACTTTGAGCATGTTTTCATGTATCTCTTGGCCTTCTGTATGTCCTCTTTCAAAAAGTGTCTATTTAGATCTTTGCCCATTTTTTTTAATTGGATTGTTTATCTTCCTTTTGTTAAGTTTTATGAGTTCCCTGTAAATTTTGTAGATTAAACTCTTATGGGAGATAACATTGGCAAATATGTTCTCCCATGCAGTGGACTTTCTTGTTATTTTGTTGATGGTTTCTTTTGTTGTGCAGAAGCTATTTATTTTTATGTAGTCCCATTTGTTTATTTTCTCCTTAATTTTCATTGCCCTAGGAGCTGTATCAGTAAAGATATTGCTACAACATACCTCTGAGATTTTGCTTCCTATGGATTCTTCTAAGTTTTTTATGGTTTCCTGTCTTACATTTAAGTCTTTTATTCATTTTGAGTTTATTTTTGTGAATGGTGTAAGTTGGTGGTCTAGTTTCATTTTTTTTGCATGTATCTGTCCAATTTTCCCAACACCATTTATTAAAGAGACTGTCTTGACTCCATTGTATGCTCTTGCCTTCTTTGTCAAATATTAATTGAATTGGAGACCACCTGTGATTCCAGGTATATTGCCATTTCCTTAATTAGTAAACCTTTAATTTTTTGACTGCAAACTCCTTTTTATGTTTGGTTGAGTTTGATGGGCACACTTTAATTCTATAACAATTTTAGTTTTGTGTATCCACAGCATCTCTCTGACGTACACAGTTTCCAACAGTTACCCCAAACAGCAAGCTGGAGTTCTTATTCCAGGTTCACCTCCTACAAAGTTTGCAGAATAAAAATCACAGACTAAAAGATTTTAAGCAAAAGCATGGAAATTTACTACAAGCACAAACAAACTCCCACCTGGGGAAGGGTCCCAAAATGGGTAACTGGTGAGTTTTTTTTGTCTAAGGGTTTGTAAATGTTGGCAGCTTCTTTGTCTGTTCATGTCACTTTCTAATTGGACTCTTCCTCATTTTACGTCCCTTCATGTTTTTTTCCTAATTGGCTGATTTCCCCCTTCGCTGCCTGGTATCAATTTCAAAGTTTCAAAGCTTCAAGGCTTCAAAGCCTACTTGGTGCTCCCCCTCCTCCCCTTCTCTTGCATGCATTCCTTTCCCATGGACCCTACATTAACTGCCTTTCTTATTTCTAAATCCTCTCAACGTGACTCCTGAGACTTCCTTTCCCATGGACCCTACATTAACTGCCTTTCTTATTTCTAAATCCTCTCAACGTGGCTCCTGAGACTTCTCCATTTCTGGCCTATAGATTCTCTATCTGGTCTAGCCTCATAGACCAGCGGTTCTCAACCTGTGGGCCACAACCCCTTTGGCTCTCAAACGACCCTTTCACAGGGGTCACCTAAGACCATCCTGCATATCAGATATTTACATTATGATTCATAACAGTAGCAACATTACAGTTATGAAGTAGCAACGAAAATAATTTTATGGTTGGGTCACAACATGAGGAACTGTATTTAAAGGGCCAGAAGGTTGAGAATCACTGACAGAAACTGGGGATAAAACTAGTTAGTTATAGCTCTCTAAAATCAAGACTTCATTAATTTAAAAACAATTTCTATAGTTTCTAGCCAAACTCTTGGAATTGAAAAAAGATGCAAAAAATAAATATTGTCTGCTTCCAAGACAAATACTGTCAAGCACAGCTAAGCAGGAAGTAGATACATTATCATAATGAAGGAAAATATTTCCTCTTTGGTTTAGATGATGGACAGGATACCATGGAAATATATATGAAAGTTACCTTTCATCTTTAATCCTGAAAGTACAGAGGAATATTTTATATGTTGATGTTTTGGATTCTTCCAGGAAATATTAATGAAGTAAAAGTGAAAACTTATCAACAAAACACCCTCCTCTTCATTTTACTTCCAGGACAAGTGAAGAGCTAAAATTATCTTTCATCCTTGCTACAGTTCAGATTGTTTAATCATCAAAATCCTAGAAAGACATGCCTTTGTTATGAGTCTATACTCACTATCTTTTATATGGGCATCCTGTCCTGGTAGTGGTATTTAATTTGGAACATTTTCATTACTGTTACAAATTGGTAGTCAACTAAGAAAAAATGACAATTTTTGTGAAACAAAATCTGTGGAGTGTGGGGAGGTGAAAGAGGAGGGTATACTGCAGATGGGGGTAATGAGACTCATTACATAAAGTTCCTGCTACTAATCCGTTCCATAATGGATCTGGGCAGTGAAGGTTTCCAGGGGCTAGCAGCCTCCTCCTAATGAAGCTTTAACTGGCTGAAAACCTGACCTTCATTTTAATAGAACTGTATAAATGCCAACTTTATTCCTTTCTTGGGAATTTCCACTAAGTTGTTTTAACTAGAGAAAGCTTCTAATATTGAATAAAGTTGCTTGGGGAAACATTAAAGATTATTATTAACATTCGGTCTTAACAAGGTAACTAAATATGTGTCACCATGTAAGTGTTGAAGTATGCTTTTTTATTGCTGATTGATGGGTCTATGATTTTAAAGCATTCTGTAACTTTATAACTCATAGTCTGATAACACTACCATTCTTTATATATGTACACACAAATTAAAAGAGTTCTCAGCATGAAGTATATTTAAATATTCAGTAAAAGCACAATTTATATTATTTTCCAAGATAAATATGTAGACTATAAGTGACCCCAGGGTGTCAAGAATGGTGAAAGGCCTGAGATTTTACCCTACTTACAAACTAATGTGTTAGCCTGACACATTTTCATGGATGTTGGCTGAAGACATGAGACTCTTGATCCAAGACTCAGGACTTTATTACTTACTAGAGGCCTGGTACATGACATTTGTGCACTGGGAAGGTGGCGAGGGTTATGCCTCAGCTCAGCCCAGCCTGCACCCTCTCACAATCCGGGACTTCTGGCTCCCAACCGCTCGCCTGCCTGCCTGCCTGATTGCCCCAAATCGCTTCTGCCTGCCAGCCTGATCACCCCCTAACCACTCTCCTGCCAGCCTGATTGATGCCTCACTGCTCTTCTGTCAGCCCAGTCGCCCCTAACAGCCCTCCCCTGCTGGCCCAGTTGCCCCCAACTGCCCTCCCCTGCAGACCTGGTCCCCCACAACTGCCTTCCCCTATAGGCCTGGTTGCCCCTAACTGCCCTCCCCTGCTGGCCATCTTGTGGTGGCCATCTTTGACCACATGGGGGCAGCCATCTTGTGTGTTTGAGTGATGGTCAGTTTGCATACCGGTCGTGACTAATTAACATATCTGGGCTAATTAGTATATCCCTCTCTCATTATATAGGATGCCACAGAAATCAACATGAGCATTAACGTATTTACATTAGTTCACCTTGTCCACAAGTCCTGCAGAGGCAATGTGAATGGGTAGAGGTGAATGCCAGCACATTTGTTGGACTATGTTACAGAAAAGGAATACTGAGCTTAGTCAGCCCTCTTCTCTGAAGGAGGACATCATCTTATCATACTAGAGAGTACACATGCTTGTTTTTTCCTCTGAAGTGAGTCACTATTTCTTCCAAGGCTGCACACTATGCAAACATCCTTGTAAATATGGTAAAAAAGGAGGCAATTAAGTATCTTGCTCACAAGAAATGAATAAATATGAAACATGAGACACACATGTAATATCATTTCATGAGCATGAACTTGGCCAACAATTTTGATTAATTTGTCATATAGATTCTGGGACCATAACTGTCAATTGTTTCATGTAACATTTAGTTAAGGCTACTATCAAGAGGTCTTCCTTTAGCAGAATGAGATCAACTTGAGCCCTGACCTCAACCATTCCCTCAATGTCCTGTACAAAATCAGCTGAACAATTCCCACAAAGCACCAGAGCCTACCTTAAAAAGCCATGTAACTTTGTCCATAAATTTCTGTATTGATTTTTTTTCAGCTTTCCCAAAGCATTAATCTACATTGAGAAGGTTGTTTTGGCAATGCCTAGACTCTATCGTGGCCTACAGAGAGGAAGTCTAGGACAATCCCGTCATTCATAACAATGCTGGATAGTAAGTTGAGACTAACTTGTCTCCCAGTGCCAATTTTTTTAGCTAAAGTCAGGGACAAATTCCATTACACCATTTTCATTGGCTGACTCCCATTATAAGAATAACTGCAGATAGGGAATCACATGAATAATGCTATCGTTTTCTTCCCAGGAAAACTGCCAAAACAGCCAATGATAACCTGATTTTAGAGAGATCTTTCCAGGCCTGAGAGCTTAGCTGATCATACTGGTCGTGTTTACCCAAATACTTAAAGATATCTATAATTTCATCTAAGGTACAAATCATCATGTTTCCCAACAGGGAGGCAAGTCAGCACCCTGTCTTCCACACAAAAAGTATAGTTCTGATAGTGCTCATCATCACCCTGGATGGAAATAAAAATTATGTTTTCAACTGCTAGGGCCTCTCAAGTGTGACTTATACCAGTTAAGGGCACGGATTGAGGACCTCCAACCTGACTTGTAGAATGATAGTTCATGTCAAATACTTGAGTGGAGACCTTGATTTTGGAGGAAGTGCCAGTCATGACTGAGGGGCAGGCAGAGGGCAGGCTGGAACACACAGACCATCAGTGGTGGTATTAAAGATTTTAAGGTCAATGAAAATGAAAGTAAAACAAAATGGGTTTATTGAAGATACACTCCAAATGCGGAGCAGGCCAGCTGAGAGAGAGCTCGTGATCCCCAACTCCTGGGTTTAAAAGAGGGATTTTCTGGGTGGAGACTATCAATTGCATTCAGGGATGATTGACAGAAACTACCTTTTTTTCTGGGCATGCCCTTACCCATAATGCATACAGAAAAACCCATGGGGAGTGGGGTTAAAACCCAATGCAAATTTTATTATAATTAGTCCAGGATCCTAGTAAGGTCACATTATGATCATGTCATTTTAGTTTGATGTATTCTCATTTGTTTATTTTTTATTTTGTGTTTTCTTTTTTTTTGGTCTTTATTATGCCAATTGAAACTTCTAGTATTCCATTCTTATACCTTACTAGAGGCCCAGTGCATGAATTCATGCACCCATGGGATCCCTCAGCCTGGCCTGTGGTATCAGGCCAAAACTAGCTCTCTGGCATCCCCCCCGAGGGGTCCCAGACTGTGAGAGGGCACAGGCCAGGCCAAGGGACCCCACTGAGGGTCAGGGAGTGACACGAAAGGGACCATGGGAGTGCTCCAGGGTGAGTCTGGCCCGTCTTGCTCAGTCCTGACTGGCTGGAGCCTAGCAGCAAGCTAACCTCCTGGTCGGACTGTCTGCTCCCTGGTGGTCAGTGCATGTCATAGAAACTGGTCAACAGGTCAATTGTCTGCCCCCTGGTGGTCAGTGAGTGGTTGAGCGGCATATCATTAGCATATTATGCTTTGATTAATTGAATGGCCACCAGTTGACTGGACACTTAGCATATTTGGCTTTTATTATATAGGATATTCAGAGACATATAATTTAAATTCTCACAGGATTATCAAATAATGTAATTAATGAAGCATGCCATGTTTATTTTATAATGGTGACTCAAGTCCATATTAAAGCTAAAGAAAAATGTGTTTTCAGTTACCTCAAGTAATATGAATTCTGTTGAAACACGAATTTTAGAGGAATATAGGCAGGCTTAAGGAATTTTTAGAATTGGGGTCCATGGAAAAACACAGGGCTACAGATTAGGAAAAGGTACATCTCCATAACACAATGAAGCCAGGTGCAGGGAGCAGCAACCGTTGCATTTACATAAGTTAAGGGAGCTAGAAGTAGCCAAAAGGGTCTATATTTACAAAATAAAGAAGAAGGAAGAAAGCCAGAAAGAAAAGAACAATGAGGGAGGATGGCATCACATGTCTAAGGTGGTGTTTGACCTTTGAGTTTAGGAGTTACTATAGTAACCAGTCCAAGGGAATAGTGACCAATCAGAGGGGATATCAAGGCACCAGGATCTGCAGCCTCTATAAGCCATAGGGGAAAAGAACTCAGTGGGACCCTTTCCCCCCTCCCTATGTGGGAGTCCATTCTGTGGGACTCATTCCCTCTCCCCACATGGGAGTCTGTACTTGTTCTTCAATAAATCTCCACCTTTGCTATACTACCCTCTGTCCGTGGATTCATTCTTTGACTCCAGCGGACAAAGAATTCGTGCTCCAGTCCAAAAATTCTGTTTCACTGTTTTTCCTTATTTATATTTTCATATATTTATACAATGTGGATGAAAGGGGCCACATGCTAACCTGACAAGCTCAGAGAAGGCCTGCATGGCAGTCTTGCAAACTCAGAGACCTAAATTAACCACGAAAAAAATGGTCTGAAATTAAATTCTAACTTAAAAGCAATTATGGTGGGTAGTTACATCCTAGGCCAGGATCTTCACTGACACGGTCAACCTTTACCTTAACTGAGCCTATCTGTCTTTTTGCATCTATAATAATATACCTCTGGGTAACTTGTAACTTCCCTTTTTCTGGACCCCTTGGGGCACAACCTAATGTGCTGGGTGCCAGGACAGATACCACAAATTCCTTCATTATCATGTTAATTGTTCCAGCACCACCTAAGTATGTGCTTATCATTTTACTTTTTATCTAATCCCAGGGGTTTCCCCACTTTGCTTTCTCCCGAGTCTCTAGTCTATCACAAATGGATTTCATGTAACCCACCTAAGTCCCTTTCCTTTGATTGCAATGTATAAATACAGATGTAACCCACCATTATCCATAACATTATCTCAATTTGTTGAGGTTTTGCTTCCCGGCGTATGTCGACAGTTTGGCTCAAATAAACTCACAAAAATTTTTTACAGGTTTCAATGGTTTATTATGTTAACAACACAATATGCTTCAATTTAAGTGTTTAAAAAAGAAAAGTGATCAGTGCAAGTTTGGTGGTAAATGAGGACTCCAAGCTTCATTGTCAGGGAGACAAAAGGGAATATTGGAGACTATAGTAAACAAGAATGAATGCTTCATATAAAAGATGCATGTGCTCCTGAGATCCAGATAATTTCTGTTAGGAGGTACTATAAGTCTGGTGTTATAGGATCATCCAAATCTTTGTTATAGTCCTAAGGAAACCCCTCTAATGTGTGGAAATGATTATTGAGCGAAATGTTTGCTGTGTGAAGACCCCAAAACTCTGTAACTTCCAAAATGTGGTGAACGCCCCACTATCTTGATGTGAACGCCGGCCTAAACCCTTAAAGTGTAAACGCCCTGCTCCTAGCATAAGGCACACCATCTGGCCCACAATAAGACACAAGTTGTTTACTACAGGCTATATATGCCGGGGTCCAGCCCCAGTGGTCCAGGGGTTCCCAAAGGTGTGGACAGAGTCGGCGAAGAATGTTTTACACGGAGACAGTGTTCAGAACTCTCTAGCTCTCTTTAGTCTCCGTGCATCTTCCTGTGCCTGGCTGAGGCCACAGAGAGAGGCAAACTGAGCCTTTATTTTTATAGTCAGAGGTAAACAGGTAGTGGTTACCAAAGTTACACTGTTCTTGTGAGTTTCACTTGTTTACACTGTTCTTGTGAGTTTCACTTGTTTTTGTTCTTGTTCTTGCTGCACTTCCCTCAGCCCATTAGCTTCCCAGATAAGATCTAGGGAGCATCATAAGGTCAAGCCTAATTGTGCTTAAGAGGACTGTGCCCTCTAAGCTGGGACTTGTTTGTGACTTTGCCAACAGGTCAGTCTGAGGCTTAATCCTATATCAGCTCCCCACATATATAAGCACCAGATTTTCTTCAGTCGAAGTCTCCTGCCTGATGAGAGGAGGACTCCACGTTGCTCCGTGAGACGAGCCCCTGACTGACTGCTCTGCTGTGTGGGCCTGAACCAACTGCGGTCGCCTGTCTATCCATGTCGACTGTCTTCCTGTGTGCATTGCTGGATGGCCTTTGCTGGAGCCTAGGACCCACTAGGAATAGGTAAATAAACCTTGTGAGATTGCACACTAATTCTGTCTTGTGTGTTTATGTGTTCCGGTTCAGCTCAACTGTCTAGACATTGAAGTACCAGGGGATAGGCCATTATTGCTGACCCCTGGTCATCTGCGTATGTCCCACTAAGTCTAGGTAGATAATTAATTAATTGGGGCATAATTGGGACATCCACTTTTAACTTTTTGAGGAAACTCCATACTGTCTTCCATAGTGGCTTCACCAGTCTGCATTCCCACCAGCAGTGCACAAAGGTTCCTTTTTCTCCACATCCTCTCCAGCACTTGTCATTTGTTGATTTGTTGATGATAGCCATTCTGACAGGTGTGAGGTGGTATCTCATTGTTGTTTTGATTTGCATCTCATAGATAATTAGTAACTTTGAGCATGTTTTCATATGTCTCTTGGCCTTCTGTATGTCCTCTCTCAAATAGTGTCTATTTTGGTCCTTTGTCCATTTTTTTTTTTTATTGGATCATTTATCTTCCTTTTGTTAAGTTGTATGAGTTCTCTGTAAATTTTGTAGATTAAACTCTTATCTGAAATATCATTGGCAAATATGTTCTCCAATGCAGTGGGCTTTCTTGTTGTTTTGTTGATGGTTTCTTTTGCTGTGCAGAGCTTTTTATTTCGATGTATTCCCATTAGTTTATTTTCTCCTTAGTCTCCATTGCCCCAGGAGCTGTGTCTGTAAAGATATTGCTACGGCATATGTCTGCTATTTTGCTGCCTATGGAGTCTTGTAGGATTTTTATGGTTTCCCATATTACATTTAAATCCTTTAGCCATTTTGAGTTTGTTTTTGTGTATGATGTAAGTTGGTGATCTAGTTTTCATTTTTTTGCATGTATCTGACCAAATTTCCCAACACCATTTATTGAAACAACTGTCTTGACTCCATTGTATGCTCTTGCCTCCTTTGTCAAATATTAATTGAGCATAATGGCTTGGGTCAATTTCTGGGTTCTCTGTTCCGTTCCATTGGTTTATATGTCTGTTCTTGTGTCAATACCAGGCAGTTTTGAGAACCGTGGCTTGGTACTATAGCTTGATATCTCTTAAAATTTAAATGACATAGATATTTGAGCACTCTTTCTTTTAAATTTTCAAGCTCTACTCAGGACAATCAACTTGTCCTTCAGAGCCAGTGCTAGAGTTTTTGAATTTGCTAATAATTCATTTTGCTATTGATAACACCTCATTCTCAATTAGCAGGAATAAATTACTACTTTCCAACTTCATTCCAAAGTGAATTAGATTAAGTGAAATCACCTGTATTGAGCATTTGCCAAATAAATAGGTAGTATTTGGAAGATGAAACAATAATGGATTTTACCTTTGTGGAAATGAGATCCTAGCTATTTAGATCAGTGGTTCTCAACCTTGGCTGCACATTAGAATCACCTGGGAATCTTTTTAAAATCCTGATTTCTGGGCCCCATCCTCCGGAAATTCTGTTTCTTTGTTACTAATGTTGTGGCCCCACCCCATAACAAAGAAACAGAATTTCCAGAGGATTAGGTCCAGAAATCAAGATTTTAAAAAGATTCCCAGTTGATTTTAATGTGCAGTCAAGGTTGAGAACCACTGGTCTAAAGGAAATCTTGAGTCAACATAAAGCAGTAGGATTTATTTGCTTTTGTTCCCCCTACAGAGGTGAAAACACATAGTAGATGAATAGCATATAATTATATAAAGTATAAACTAAAGAAAGAATATAATGAACAAATCTTACTAGAGTTTCCATTTAGTACACTAGAAGTTTTTCAGCGGGCTCTTTAAATTAATCCCAAAGGGTCTTATTTTAAACATGTATTTCTCCCCTGGTTGGTGTAGCTCAGTTGGTTGGGTGTTGTCTTGTGCACCCAGAGGTCACTGGTTTGATTCCTGTCAGGCATATGCCTGGGTTTCAGGCTTCATCCCCAGTGTGGGGTGTGCAGGAGGAAGCTGATTGATGTTTGTCTCTCACATTGATGTTTTTTTTTTCTCTTTCTAAAAATCAATAAACTATTCTTTGAAAAAAAATAAACATGTATTTCTAAACATAATTATCTATGATATAATAACAATAGATATTATGGAATCATTCACTTTGGAATCAAGAGAGGTTTTATGAAAATCTAGGAATTGTTTTAAAAAATAACAAGGTATAATAAAATGCATTCACCAGATTATATATGAGTATACAGAATTTTTTAAAAATGCACAAACATTCTGAAATGCTTTTAACATTACTTTTGGATGACTTGTTTCATGATTGTTTAAAATGTTAGCAGTTACTCTCTTTTATTATTGCTGTTTGTTTGTATGCACCATAGACTAAAAGGTTTACAGTTAAGAGAAAAGATGTCTACCTCAATCACTTATGTCACATTAAGTGAAACCATGCAATTTGAATTTATGCTGACTTGTAAAATCTACTGAGTATAAAAATGAATCCCAGTAGCAGGAGATCATATTATTACTATCAAGAAATAATGCTAGATGACTTTTCACCAGGAGAAGTTATGATGATTTTTGGCAAACTTAACTGTGCAAGTTAGAGATTTTGTAAATTCACCCAAATATCCACTATTACACTGTACAGTGATCAAACTTATTCATGTATTGAAGCTCCTGCTTTTCTAGAATACCTTGATAAATATCAAGTAATTTATGAAATTTTTGTTAATTGCAAATCACTGTATTATGGACTGAGAAATGCTTTCTCTCCTTTTGCTATTCATTTTCTTTAAATGTATAAATATATTTTATCTTCACAATAATCTTATTAGTTTGTAATTACATTTAAAGTTTTCAAATGAGGAGATTTAAGTGTTGAGTTGTGAAGTGATTTGATCAAGTCAAAGCTACTAAGGGCAATGGTCTGGCCACTTCTATTATTCTGCTCAATCCCCAAGCAAAGTACTCAATTTAGTCTCTCTCTTTTTTTTTAATGAACATATGTCATATCTTATATTGAAGACCAAATTGTTAGTTTGGTATTAAAAGTACATTAATTACAAGTCATTAATTTCCTAAACATTTAAAAATAGGAAATACATATGATCTATTTGAAATGTTAAAGAACAAGCTTTTCTTTAGCAAGGTATGAGAAACCAATAGTTTCTGTGAAATTGCTGTTCTTTTTAATATACAATATACTTTTTTAAAGTTTTCTTTATTAAGTTATTACATATGTGTTTTTATCCCCACATAACCCCCCCCCCCCATCCCCTGTTGTCTGTGTCCATTGGTTAGGCCTATATGCATGCATATAAGTCCTTTGGTCGATCTCTCCCCCACCATCCCCTACCTACCCTCTGAGGTTTGACGTTCTGATCGATGTTTCTCTGTCTCTGGATCTGTTTTTGTTCATCAGATTCGGTTGTTCATTATATGCCCATCAGTAGATGAGTGGATTAAGAAAAACTGTGTTACATCTACACAATGGAATACTACGCTGTGGTAAAAAAGAAGGAGTTATTACCATTTGCAACAGCATGGATGGAACTGGAGAGCATTATGCTAAGTGAAATAGGCCAGTCAGCGAAAGATAAATATCACATGATCTCACTCATTTATGGAATATAATATACGATATACTTTTGCTACAAAAACACATTCATCCAAACCTGGTATGAGGTTGTTTAGGAAATATGTTTATGTTCATGTAAAGTTAGGACTTTTTGAATAAATCTTACTGAGATATCAGACCCTGGCTAAAAAACAAACTTTAAAAGTTAATTTACAACTCATTAGCTATAGATCATAAGAAAGATAGATTTACTTCTTTAGAAATATGTGTTAATGGCAATGTCACTTGGAAACAGCAGATATTCTCTGGATTATAAAGTTGAAGACACTAGTTTTATACCTCCCTTGAAGGTATAAAGACTGATAAAGACTCTGAAGGGGATGGGGGAGTCTTCTATATAAATGTTCAGATTTATCTTTTAGTGGTTTCTTTTTTATTTATTTGGTCCCTCACCCTGTATGTAAAGGGTGACATCTGGTTTTCATTGTACCATTTCTGTGGTAAAAATTGGGGCACAGAGGAATAACACAGCTATTATTTGCTATGACCTAATGATAATAATCTGCTCTGCATCAGAAACTTTATGCATATATTCAGGATAATAATAATATAAAGATATTAAAAAAACACCATCTAGTATGGACAATACTTTCTACATTAAAATTAGATGCCATGGCCTTGAAATACATCATTACTTGCTAGTTATGTCATATTGTGGAGATTTTCTTTAAATTCCCTTGGGCTTGCGTTGGATTATAAAATGGTCATTTTTTTTTCAGTGCCATTGTGAGATTAAATGAAAGAGCATATGTTAAAAGTTGCAATTTCCCAAGAATTATATAGATAAAAGAAAAGATGAGGATAATGGTATCAATGATATTGATGATAGATAAATAAGTTCAAATTATTAAATTTTCTTAATTTCTCTAAAGGCTTAATAGGCTCAAATGAAATATTTGATATTGACTCTATTTTTCCTTTTGTTCTTTCTTCAGAATCCCAGTTATTAAAGTTAGATTACTGCACAGGTTAAACTGCTAAATTATTGCCAAGCAAAAATCCTGTACATGATAAACAATCTATAAATGATTTAGTATGTTGTTTAGCATGATGTGATGAGTAGATGAGACAGGAAGAAAAAAGTCATAAATGTTTTCAAATTATATTTGAAGATAAGGAAGTTGAGCAGAGAGTTATAAGAAATCAGCCCAAGATGGCTGGTGTTTGAAAAAAGCATCATTTTGAAGATTTGGAGAAGATTACTACTATTTTAGTCACTTCTAAAGGAATTTTATTAGAAATATTTGGTTTGATATTATTATGATTTCTATAGTGAAGATACTTTATGCTGACTAATAAATATAAGAATATTAATTTAATTGCAACTGAGAAGATGTATAAATATAGAACGTGTATGAAGAAGTAAAACAAAATCTTAGTAATTTGTGAGGAGAATAAAATTTTCTCTATCATGTAGACATTTACAGACAGACATATTTTTATTTCTTTTGTTGTGTTTTGGATTTGGCTTGATTTATATTATTTCTCCATTTTACTTTCATTGTGATTCTTATCTCTCTGGGAAGATATTATTCAAGGAAGCAGTTCACACAAAATAAAAGAGAATTCCTGTTATTTAATTTAAATACAAATGATAAATTTCAAGATTGCAAGAAAAAAATTCAACTATTATCTTTAAAAAAATCCACTTCCCTATTCACACAGACTTATAATCAGAAACACACAATGAACAAGGCTTTAAAAATCACTCTTAGGCCTTTTTTGTTTATATGTTGAAAAGTAAAGAAAATATATATGTGTGTTTTTTTTTCAGTTTATATCATAAAATGAAAAATACATGAAAACTAGAGAAAGGAGAGACCAGGAAGGTACCCATTAAATTAAGAAAGCAGTCCATCTGGGAATTTGAGGAGAATGGAACATGTGGGGGACTGAAGCTAACATCTGCTTACATTTTTGAAAAAATATATTTTATTGATATTTTTACAGAGAGGAAGGGAGAGGGAGAGTTAGAAACATCAATGAGAGAGAAACAACGATCAGCTGCCTCCTGCACACTCCCTACTGGGGATGTGCCCACAACCAAGGTACATGACCTTGACCGGAATCAAACTGGGGACCCTTGTGTCTGCAGGCTGACGCTCTATCCACTGAGCCAAACCAGTTAGGGCCATCTGCTTACAAATTATGTATATCTAGGCACTGCCTAATATTTTATGCAGTTCATAATACCACAAAATGGATTATACTTTTTAGTTATAGAATAAAATTCTAAGTTTAGATATGTTGGGTTTCTCTTTTTAACCAAACATTCCAGAGAAGCCTGTTAACTTTGGGTCTCCTGAAACTAAATCCTTGTCCACAGCAACATTCCATGATAATTTCCCTTGAAAATGAGTCACTTCAGATTAATTGCCAACTTCTCTCCTGTTAAATTAGCCAAAAAAACTCCCAAAAGACTTTAGTATGTACATAGTTTACATATTAAAGGCCAATGGAAAACTTAATTTTATTTTCCCTTTCTTCATCTTATTTGGCTTAAATTTCCATATCCTAAAGTAAGTGTCACAATACTTGGGGCTTATTGACTAGAAAGTCGCATCATTTTCTTTTCCCATTTTTACTTATTTCAGGTAGCATGTTAGGGTAGGACCATCAAGATATAGTCGTCCACTGCATATGATCTAAAGAGATTTGCATATATCTCAAAGGCACAACACTTAGGTACAGAATGTAATCTTGATGAAATTGCTACATATTTAATCAGTTTTCAGAGTTTTGTGGTTTTAAAAGTTTTAAGAAACAGTGGTGTCATGAAATGTTAGTCACCATCACATGTTTTATACTAACAAGACTGGATCACTTACAGCTCCCCAGGTAAAAAATTAATGATGACCATAAACCCATTCATCCAGTTAGTACTACTACTGACAAAGCCTAAATTACGTATGGCATAGGTAAACCAAAAAGGTCTATCAGCCCAGAAATTTAATGCTGGTACATATTATGTCCATCTGTTCAAAGTGGTAGTGTATTTGGGAAAAAGTCCTCAGAACCTAAACTTACAGGCTGGCTATATTATTGGGCTTTAGGTTGTTATTTGCCAGATTAGATGCTTAATTAGCTTTTATCAGAATCTGGCTTATTTTAATTCTTAGATTGGCAGTTAAATGGTAATTTTGTTTCAATATCTTATTCCAAAAAAACTGGTTTAAAAAGATTCTGAGCCCTGGCAAATATGGCTAAGTTGGTTGGGCACTGTCCTATGCACCAAAAGGTTGCTGATTTGATTCCCTGTCAGGGCATATGCCTGGGTTGCCAGCTCCATTACCAGTAGGAGGCGTATAAGAGGCAACCAATCAGTGTTCTGCTCTCACATTGATGTTTCTCTTTCTCTCTCCCTCTCCCTTCTTCTCTCTATAAAAAGCAATTAAAATAATAAAAAATATTCTGAGAACTGTCATGATATATTATTTTTTTAAATGGCAATGTATGTTTGAATACAATTATGGTTATCTACATATTACCTAATAATAGACAAACATGTAAATTGACTGTCCCTCGGCTATGGTCACCAGCCAATCAGGAGAGTATGCAAATTAACCCAACAAAGATGGCGGTTAATTTGCATATGTAGGCGTGAAGCAGCGGAGCCAAGCAAAGACTGAAGGCTCCGGCCGGAGCGAAGGCCTGGGTCCTGGGTGCTGGAGGAAAACCGGTGCCGGCAGCCAGGGGAAGGGAAGGCCTATTGCATGAATCTCTTTGTGCATCAGGCCTCTAGTATATATATAAAAGCCTAAGTGACTGGCCGACCGGCCAACCAGCTGACCATCCAGTAGCTATGATGCACACTGACCACCAGGGGGCAGACACTCAATGCAGGAGCTGCCGAGCTACAGTCACTTGGCAGCAGCTGTTCTCGGGGATGCACCTAGAACCAGAAAAGAGAGAGCCTGATTTCAGGCTGTGTCACTTGAGAACCACCCTCTCACAATCCAGGACCCCTCGAGGGATGTCAAAGAGCCAGTTTTGGCCCGATCGATCCCCGCAGGTCAGGCTGTGGGACCCCACCAGTGCACAAATCTGTGCACCAGGCCTCTAGTATAGTAATGACAAGTGGGAGACCATGTATTGAATGAATGTTATCTGTCTTACAATAGTTACATTAGTGTTTTAGTCTGTTCAGGCTGCTATAACAAACAGCTGTAACTGGGTACAGTGTAAACAATAGACATTGTCTTGAACAATAGCTCCTGGCTTCAGTTCAGATGGCTAACTAATCTCCTGGTCAAATGATTATTTGGCTACATTCTCACTTTTCACAGCACAGATCGGCTGAGAATTTTCCAAAGCTTTAGGTTCTGCTGCCGTTTTGATGAACAATTCCATCTTTAAGTCATTTTTTCCCTAGCATATTACAATAAGCAATCAGGAAGAAGTAGGACGCTCTTTTAAAACTTTGCTTAGAAATTGCTTCAGTGAAATACCTAATTTCATCACTCAAAAGTTCTGTCTTTCACAGAACACTAAAACATGATGATTTATCCAAGTTCTTTGTCACTTTCAAACAAGGATAACCTTTCCTCAATTGTTCAATAACATGTTCCTCATTTCCTCCTGAGACCTCATCAGAATGGCCTTTATCAGCCATATTCTACACACATTCTATTCAGGATTACTTAGGTACTCTCTAAGAACACTGAAGCTTTTCGCTGCAGCTCTCCTCTTCCTCTTCTGAGCTCTCACCAGAATCATTCTTAATGGCCCATTTATGGCCATTTAGGCTTTTGCTAACATGAACCTCCAAATTCTTCCAGCTGCTTCCACATGTTTAGGCACTTTTAGTAGTAATTTCTGTTTTAGTCCATTTGAGCTGTTATAACAAACTATTATAAATTGGGTGGATAATATACAACACACATTTATTTTTCACAGTTCCAGAGGCTGGGAAGTTCAAAATTGAAGCCCTGGCGGATTCAATATTTGCTGAAGAATGGTTTCCTGGTTCTTCACCTCCGCCCTCATTACCCAATCCCTTCCCAAAGGCCCCACCTCCAAATATCATCACATTAGGGAATGTTTCACCATATGAACTTTGAGGGGACACAAACAGTTAATCCATAACAATCACCATTATCATCCCCCAAATTTAAAATATATGTGCTTGTCATTTAGAGTTAAGGAAAATGAGCTGTTAAGGGACTCATCTAGAGCCATAGAATTAGCAAATGATAGAGACACATTTCAACTCGGGTATGTCTAGCTACAAGCCTGCACTGTTTCCCTAACAATGTGCTGATTTTTCATACTCTGACCCAGGGCATGAATAGATGGTGATTTTTAAATTTTTTTCTTCTTATAGTTAACAAACTGTAGCACACCATCTCTCTGAAAAATAACCCAATCATCTATGAATTGCTTTTAAAAGCCTTATCTAAGTAAAGTGCATGGTGAGATTATAAAACTAGGAATATATCGAACTGTATCAGGTCTGTCAAAATATTTAAGAAATATCCTTAAAAAAAAGCAGTTCTTCCATTTAGATGGGGCTTCCAAACCTGGGAGACTCAGGGGTCCTTCAGATTTCAAAAGGAAAGCATCATGTTTACAGGGGCTTGGATCCTGGCTACTTCTCTTTCCAGCACACTATCTACAGGATTTATTATCAGGCCTGCAGCCTGGTAGCCAGGTTACAATCCTTCCTCCAGGTTAGCAGCAGCATTTCTGCTTATATTGCACTCCTCCCAGCGGGATCTTACAGTAACAGGAAAACCCTGCATGGATGCTGATCATTCACCACATCTTGCTCTGGCTCCATGCTATCACCTCCAAGACACGAGTAGAATGTTTGTTACTGAACAACTAGAGAAAGGGGGAAAAATAAACAAGAGGAAGGGTAAAGAAGATGGGGGTAAAGGAGCAAAAAGGAGGATACTGTCTTTGGTTTTACAGGTGTGCTGTGTGAAGTTTATTTTCCCCCAAACACTTAGCAGTCTATTGAGTTGGTCAATATTTTTGGTGGACAGTATAAAGTAGAGTTATTGTTTTAATTGAGGAAGAGCTGAGATAAAGTTTGGGTATGCAGAGGAAAAAATCAATCAAAGGCAAGATGCAGCTAAAGTGAAAATGTATATCAAATAAAAGAGAATCTACAAAGGGAGTAAATGGAAGACCGTTACAAAGTGGGAGGATGATGGATTCACAAGAGAGAAGTCATATCCATTGAACAACTAGCTAAGATCTTAAGTGTTTCTTAATGTAAGAAGACAATTTTTAGTAAGTGTAATAAGTGATCCCAGCCCCATTGATGGTGGTTTGCCACTCTTTACATTAGACTTCTTCATAAAAAAATGCAGTTTCATTTCTACATTAAAGGTTATAAACTATTGATTTAATATTATAATATAAATTTATATGGGAAGGAACTTAATGCAAAACAATTCAAATACAAATTTATGACATAATTTTTGTATGATGTGGCATAAGTTAAAGGTATGAGAGACAGCATACTGACAAATTTAAACAGTTATTTGCTGTTAGAATGCCACATTTTAAATTCTCTGACATGAAGGTAAATTGATGTTAAAAAATTGGAAAAGAAAGCTTTTAGTCAGACTATCATTTGTTCAAATTGTAGCTCTATTACGTATTATTTGTGATCATGCACAAATTGCTCCAGCTCCACGTTTAATTTTCTTATCCTAAAATGGGCACTAAATAGAACCTATTCCTTAGAGTCATTTCTGAGAGATACATGAGATAATGCATAAAGGGCTCCTGGCACAGAAGCTGTCAAGATTAGAGATACATACCTAACCATATATAATCATAATTGTCACTATTATTATTTTAAGTACCATCCATATGACACACAATCTTTATCTCTAGCCCTAATCTCTTCCTGAGTTATATATGGACTTCTATATCCAGCTCTCTTTTCAACATACCCCCTTGGATGCAAAATACATAACTCGAATTAAGTATATCTAGAATAGTAAATTACCACTCCTGCTTAATCTCCTGTTCTTCCCTTCTTCCCATCAATATCAGCATTCCTACAGGTTGGTAACACCAAAAATGTGAGTGGCCCTTGATCTTTCTCTGTTCCTCATTATATAGATTCAATCTTCCAGCAAATCCAGTTATCTCTGGTCCCAAAATATAGCCTGTATCAAAACAGTTCTCACCATTTCAACTGAAAAACACTAGACCAGGCCTCTATCATATTGACTTATACAACAGCTTTATAATTAGTATCCTTTCCAGTTTTTTACAACCACACAGAAGCCAGATAACTTTCAGAAATGCATCTTCTATTGTGTCAGTGCCCTGCTTAAATCTCTTCATTAGTATATAAATTAGTATTCAATTTTATTGAATTCCTAAACAGTCATCATGATCAACAGAACCAATATTTATCATGTGTCTGCTTTCCTCTAATGTATTGTCTTGTAGCATTCTCTCCCTTGATCACAGTGTTCCAATCATATTAGCTTTCCTCCACCCCCTTTAGTTTCCAAGCAGCTTATTTTCACATTTATTGATATCTAATGTTTATTGGGTGCTAAATATATCTAGACACTGCTCAAAACACTTTATGTGATTTAATTAATTTAACCCTCATAGCAACATAATAAAGTAGCTACTATTTTAAATATTTTTAAAAATTTATTTTAATCCTCACCTGAGGATATTTTTTTTTTGCATTGATTTCTAGAGAGACTGGAGGGGAGGGAGAAGGGGGAGAAAGAAAAACATCAACATGAGAGAGACACATAGACTGATTTCCTCCAGCAAGAGCCCCCGCTGGGGCTGGGGAACCTGCAACTGAGGCACATGCCCTTGACTGGGAATTGAACTCATGACCCTTCAGTCCTCAGGCCGACACTCTAATGACAGCAAAATCTGCCAGGGCTAATGTTGCTACTATTTTTAGCAACATTTTATGTGAAATCTATTTGAGGGCTGGAGGTCACAAAATCTATATATATAAAAGCCTAAGTGACCCTACAACCAGTAGCTATGATGCATACTGACCATTAGGGGGCAGACACTCAATGCACAGGCATGGAAACATGAAACAGACTGATGAATCTCAGAGGGAAGGGGGGCAGGGGAGGGTTGGAAGAGATTAATCAAAGATCTTATATGCATACTAGAGGCCCGGTGCATGGATTCATGCACTGGTGGGGTCCCTCAGCCTGACCTGTGGAGACTGGGCTGAAACTGGCAATCTGACATTCCCCAAGGGGTCCCGGATTGCGAGAGGGCACAGGCCAGGACCCCATTGGTGCATGCACCATGCCTCTAGTTAGTAAATAACAGAATCTAAATTGAAAATTTGGGTATTGTTTTGAAGAGCCTGAACTCTTCATTTCTACTGTAAGCTATATTTAATTTTGTAGTTATTTTTTTTAGAACCTTGCAGTTCTCTACTTTGCATTTTGCAATTTTAGTGATTTTTATTCTTAATATATTATATTAAAGGTACTCTGGTTTTATTCTTGTTCTTCAAGATTGCCTAAATTCTTTGGCCCTCTGAATTTCCATGACAATTTGAGAATCCATTTATCAAATTTGAGCAAACCTTCTCAAATTTTGACTGGTATTGCAGTAAATCTGTTGATTAATCAAGAGAAATTGAAATATTTATTATATCGAGTCTTCCAGAACATGAGCATGCTATATTCCTGTTCCATTCATTTGTGTCTTATATAATATTTCTTTCATAAATATTTTATAATATTCAGTACAGAAATTATGCATATTTTTAAGGTATTACATATGTCTCCTTTTTCCCCCATTAATTCTCCCCAGCCACCCCCATCCCCTGGCACATGCCCTCAGTCTCCTAGTGTCTGTGTCCATTGGTTATGCTTATATGCATGCATACAAGTCCTTTGGTTGATATCTTACCCCCCCCCCCACTCCCCTGCCTTCCCACTAAAGTTTGACAGTCTGTTCGATGCTTCTTTGCCTCTGTATCTATTTTTTGTTCATCAGTTTATGATATTTATTATATTCCACAAATGAGTGAGGTCATGTGATATTTATTTTTCTCTGACTGGCTTATTTTGCTTAGCATAATGCTTTCCAGGTCCCTCCATGCTGTAGCGAATGGTAAGAGTTCTTTCTTTATAACAGCAGTGTAGTATTCCATCGTGTAGATATACCACAGTTTTTTAATCCACTCATCTGCTGATGGGCATTTAGGCTGTTTCCAAATCTTAGCTATTGTAAATAGTACCACAGATTTTTAATTCATTAGATGTAGTTGTAAGCATTTAATAATTTTGATGACATATTTTTAAACTTTCAATTTCCAGTTATTTATTATTGGTCTCCAGAAGGATAATTAATTTTTGTATATTGATTATGTAATCAACAATATTGCTAAATTCACTTATTCAAATGAAATTGATCTTTCTTTCTTTATTTTTCTCTTTCTAATTTATTTATTCCTGACAATAAATATGAGGTTTCTATATGGCACTTTGTACAGCTATAATGCTTCTCCTCAAGAGAAAGGGAGAGAGAAGGAGAAACAAAGAGTTTGAGATTGAGAGAGTGAGTTATAGGCACTTACTTTCCTCAGGTATGCAGAATCTTTCTGGAATAGTGAATGAACTCAGTGATATTTTCATGTTTGTCTCCCCTAAAGTTATTTGCTTTTCAAAGAGTGATTGAATAGGGGAATGGGAATTTCATCTTCATTCCAGGTTTAGAAGTAAGAAGGAGAATGAGGAAAGCTGGGTTCTTTGAATAAAATTAAGTGATAAAGAAGGATACAAAATTTTCTACCTTTAAAATCCAAACATTATTCAAAAGTTTTTATTAGGGTAGAAAAACAAATTTGTAGGATGAAGCCAAAGATGGTAATAAAAGGGCACATTTTTCTTAATAACATCTAATATTAAGTATTTATGTTAATAGGATTAGTAAGAACCTAAAATCAAGACCAGTTGTTTCCAACCTGTGTCCACACTTTAAAAAAATGACTGAGATACTTTTTAAAAAATATAATTCTCTGGGAGAGTGGAGCCTGTTCATCTAAGGTTTTTAGATGTTCCCCAAGTGATTGAAACCATGACACTACACAATAGACATAAATGTTTAATTACTCCTTTATATAGCAGAAATAAAGTCTAGCAATCATATGCACATGCAACTTCACTATTAGTGGAAAGAATGAAAGTAAATAAATATACCATTGGTTCAGGATAGGAGTGTGTGTGTGTGTGTGTGTGTGTGTGTGTGTGTGTTTATGTGTATAATACTAGAGGCCCAATGCACAAAATTTATGCAAGAGTAGGCCTTTGCAGCCCCGGCTGCCTTGACCAGCCCTCGCAGCCCTGGCTTTATCTGGAAGGTTCTTTGGAAGGTCGTTCCGCTATTCAACCGTTCGGTCGATTTGCATATTATGCTTTTATTATTATAGAAGATACATATAGAATAGTCCTTTACATTGGCAGATAGACATTTATGGCTTTTTAAGACCAAAGCACATTGATACTTTATGTAGATTTATTATTTTTGAACACAAATGTCAAGGTACTTCTGATATTTATTAGAAAATAAAACAAAACAATGAAGCCATTCTTTGTATCTTATAAAATTTAGTTTCTGTGAATTTTCCTTAGATAATTTTAAAAAGCAAAGAAAGATGCTTCTCACTTGGAAAGAGGTTCTTTCTTTTCTATTTAACTAAATGTCAGAGCAAAACATCAAATGGTTTGAAATGGGCTTAAATTGTTATTTGAATGAAATATGTGCATGAAACAGGTTTTGTTTTGTTTTTTAACACATAAAATCTAAGGAGTAATTTCCTTTAATAATCATATGCTGTGCTATCTGATTAAATTCTTAAAAAGTCAAAATGTGAGGAAAAACAGTTCAATAAAACCAGCTATCAAGATATTCAAAATTTACTGTGATCTCTGAAACCAAGTATGTAAGAGACAATAGAATTTTCTTATATAAATGGTAAACCAAAAGAGAAATCAAGGATTTCTTTCCCCCCATGAACTATAATTTAAAACAGCATGGGCTTTTTGATAGAATTTCTTAATCTAAAACTACCCAAAAAGAATGAGATAACGATTTCTGTCAAGCTATTGATGCTGTGTGACTTTGCCCCAGTATCTTTGAGAGATTTTGTAAAGAAATGCAGCTTTCTTGCCTAGCAGCAGGATTTTCTAAACCTATATCATTTCCTATTTAGACTTTGGAAATATTGTTTCAGATTACTGTGGGACCAGATGATTGTACAAGATTAGATTGCTTAGAATCTAAAAGGGGACATTAAATCATCTTCATCCATCCTTAAAAATATTTAGTAACAGTCTAATAAGTAAACATCTTTATGATACAAAGCTACAAAAGTGTTACCATTCTAATTTATAACCTGATAAGATATTAGGAAAATTTTATTTTCTAAAATATTTCTCTGAAATTCTTTCCAAAAGTTCAGATTCATTAAACCATGAAAGTAAATAATACCACTTAACCACACCAGCCAGAGTAAGAATAAATTTGAATGATGTTTAACTCATGAGTTCACTGGTAGTACTTCTTTGCTTTAATTTTAATTTTTGTTAAATATGTATTTTTATACCTTTCAGATATTTTTAAAAGCATTATATAGAAAAAATTACACATAAATATAAATCATTTTTGAAGATCTTTAATATACTCACATATCTTATAATAAATTAAATCAGAATCACCTTTGCCTGTTTTTCTAGTCTAATATTTTATACCATATTATAAATAACTTTTTTTTCCTTTAGTACTATTTATTGAGGGCTTCTTTGTGTTGGACAAATGTGTGGTAGGTTCTTTTGGAAAGGTATAAATATTCATCTAGTAGGAGAGGCAACCATTTCAGGTCATGATCTGGCTACCGTCATGTATTGGTGCTGAATGTGAATCTTCTTATAGAACAGAATGCAAGAATAAAAAATCTCAACACCATGAAAGGGGCATGACATATTTCAGTGTTACCTTCACAGTAGATTAAAAAAAATATCTTCTTTAAATTCTAGAATTCTATCCCCAACCCCAGTGCCTCCGGCCCACCCAGATAATACTTAGGATGTCCTGGAAAAGACTAAGATAAAGGATAATGAAAGAAAAAGTCTATTTTCTCATTTTTGAATTTCAAAAGAGATTTTCAGAATTGGAACTTCCAGTATAGCAAAATAAGAAGCACAGCAAAATCTCTAAAAAGCAACTATAAAATTGGACAAAATAATCAATAACAATTTCAGTGCACTAGAGATTGATTGAAGGTTTACAATATACTTGAAAATCTACTAAACATCTGAACAGTGAGGACCTGCAGCATTCTTGCCTGAATCCCCACCACCCACACCCCTCAACACACACACACACACACACACACACACACACACACACACACCAGTTTGGTGAGATAAGCCAGAAAAACCAGCACCTTTGCTGCTGGTGGGATTTACTCAGTTTGGATTGGAGAAGGAAACAGCTGTGTAGTCTAAACAACAGTAATCTCAGAAGCTAATGAACAGAGATTATGAGTGACTCAGCTAGTTTTGGATTTTAATCCTGACAATGATGTTTAACGGGTAGATCTTCAGGAATGAGAAACCCGTAGAGGGCTGTGAAAAGCTATCTGTACATCACTGGCTTTCTGTGACCCTGGCTAAATGTGTAGTGGAAATGCAAGAGGATAATGCACAAAACAAAAGCTGGGAAAGACTTGAAAACTGCCTCAACCTTGAATACATACCTCAACCCATTCACAGATTCATTGGAGTAATGGAAAAGTCCTAATTTGGACTGTGGTGTTGAACAAATCTAAAAATTTACTGAAAACCATTTAATTGCACATTTATGATAGGTTCATTTTATGGTATATAAATAATTCTATCTAATAAAAGAGAAACATGGTAATTAGCTGTACCTCCGCTACCCTTCCCATTGGCTAATCAGCATATCCTTATGCAAATTAACTGCCAGCCAAGATGGCGGCTGGCAGCCAGGCAGCTGACGAGAACAAGGAGGCTTGCTTGCTCCAGTGACAGAGGAAGCCAGATTCCCCGCCTGCTGCTGCCGGCCTCTGAGCTGCAACTCTAAGAAACAGTGTAACAAATATAGAAGCTAAACAAAACCCCAGAAACCTGCTTTAGTCAGCCAGGCTTCAGCCAGCAGGATCGCAACATTGTTTCAAATACAGAAGGTAAACAAAGGCCAGAAACCTGCTTTCAGCAGTGGAGGCCTCATAGCTGGAGCCGAGCCTCAGAGCTAAAGCTGGCCCAGAATTAAAAAAAAAAAGAAAAAAAGGAGCGGTTGGGAGCTTCAGTCACCCGCCAGCCTGAAAACGGCCCTCAGCCCCTCACCCAGACTGGCCAGGCACCCCAGTGGGGACCCCCACCCTATAGGGTGTGTGACCAGCTGCAAACAGCCATCATCCCCTCACCCAGGCTGGCCAGGCACCCCAGTGGGGACCCCCACCCTGATCCAGGACACCCTTCAGGGCAAACCAGCCAGCCCCCACCCGTGCACCAGGCCTCTATCCTATATAGTAAAAGGGTAATATGCCTCCAGCACTGGGATCAGTGGAGCCGGGAGGCCTCCTGGCCCTGGAGCAGCGTGACAGGGGGCAGTGCCCAAACCCCCTGATCCCCCTGCGGCTCTGTGTGTGACAGGGGGCGGGGCCACAACCTCCCTATCCGCCCTGCTCTGTTCGTGACAGGGGAAGGCGCCCCAACCCCCTGATCAGCCCTGCTCTGTGCCTGATGGGGGGAGCTCCCCAAACCTCTGATCACCCTGCGGCTCTGTGTGTGACAGGGTGCGGCGCCCCAACCCCCTGATCTGCTCTGTGGCTCTGTGTGTGACAAAGTGTGGCGCTCCAACCCCCCCCCCCACCATGGGCCCTGCTCTGTGTGTGATGGGGTAGAGCCATAACCTCCCCATCGGCCCTGCCCTGAGTGTGACAGGGTGTGGCGCCCCAACCCCCTGATCCACCCTGCTCTGTGGGTGATAGAGGGCGGTGCCCCAACCCCCTGATCCACCGTGCTCTGTGTGTGATGGGGGGGGGTGCCTCAACTCCCCTATTGGCCCTACTCTGTGAGTGACAGGGGGGAGCTCCTCAACCCCCTGATGGGCCCTGCTCTGTGAGTGACAGGGGGCGGTGCCCCAACCCCCCAATCGGCCCTACCCTGAGTCCAACCAGGGGCTACACCTAGGGATTGGGCCTGCCCTCTGCCACCCGGGAGCGGGCCTAAGCCAGCAGGTCATTATCTCCTGAGGGGTCCCAGACTGTGAGAGGGCACAGGCCAGGCTGAGAGACCCCCCTCCCCTCCCCCCCGAGTGCACAAATTTTTGTGCACCGGGCCTCTAGTACTTTATAAAAGCTATAAAATGTGGGGAGGGATACTCAACACATTTTATTTTGCAGGGAACTGGAAATTGATTGAAGGTTTACAATATTCTTGAAAGTCTACTAAACTTCCGAAGTACTAGCTGAGTATTTTCAGAGACAATACTGTCCTATAAAATGTTCTGAGCATCACAAACTTGGCTTTCGAGGTTTTGAGGTGTCTGTCTATAGGCTGGGGCAGACAAGGAGAGATGGAAATGCAAGTGATCTTGGTCTGGTTGGAAATCCTTGGAAAGAGAATCTATCCTACTTATTCGCAGGCTAACTGGCAGATTGTGGATAGGTGGGGAACTAAAAAGAACGGGAGAAAAGAATCTAAAGGCACTTTTTTTCGCTCTCTCAGCGGAATCAGTAAACAAACCAGCAAATCTCACAAATTCCCCTGGAATAATATGTGAGAAAGAAGCTTGTAACATAGATCTGGGCTTATCAGTTGGAAGAGAGGCCTGAAAGTCCCCACAAACTCAAGGACTATATGGGCTGCACACAAGTAAGGCCATGGATGCCAGGAGAGGTAGATGCCACACAAATAAACCATCAGAATGAGTTGTAACAGCAAATGCCAGTATGAACAATGGACTATAAGGAACTTAGGCTCTTTCCCCAGTGCCTTGGCCATTTGTAATCTTCCACATTGAATTAAGCATGTAGGTGAAAAGTAAGTTCTAAAATATGAAAATATGAAAAGCCAACCATCTTGTAGACCTGACTCTGAGATCAGAGATCCAAACCTTCAACATATATTAAAATATACATAGGATGCTTTTCAAGCACACATGTAAGTATAAGCAAGACTATACAGTGGGTTAAAATATTTTTATGACTCTCCGCCAACCTCAGATTACATGAGAATCATCGTAATATTCACTATCGAGAAATAGTTATTAAAATCTTCCCTTTCACATAAATGTGTCAAGTGTCAAATATATAAAATTATTTTTTTTTATGTTCAGGATGTTGAAGGGCACCAAAGTGTAAGTTAGAAGAACTAGATTCCACTTCACATTTTACTACTAAGCCTGAAAAATAATTCAAAATTTCTGGGTAAATGCCTTCTTATTTTTATATATGAGACATGAAGCAAGATGATCTATAAGTCTCTTTCAATAATGGAATATTATTACCATAATATAGGTTATATGCTGCTTCAAATACTTGGTGCAGCAAAATTGAACATTTAATTAGTCAATTAATTAAATCAGTCAATATTGTCAGAGGTAACTGAAGTGAACACTGACAAATACATAGCTTAAATAGAATGAGCTGTTATTTATATTAAATTTATTACCTGAATTAAATTTTATTAATATATTAAGAAATAAGAACATTTTGTGACATGATTCATAATAGTTTAGACAGGGGATGAGATTTTGAATGCAGAATAAATTTTCATTTCTCTGAATGAAAATTCACAGGCAACAATATTGTCAATAGTTAAATCCTTTCTAAAAATATTGTACATGAACACTTAGACTGATATCACCCCGGTGATATATATATATATTTTAAAACTATACGAGACCCTTTTTCAAACAAAACAAAAATTATGTTCAACAATTGCCAAAGAAAGAAAGAAAGAATTATAGACAGAAGTTATAAATGTAGGCAGAAGCTACTGAGGCCACAGCCACCTTTATTATGTTACAAACAATGAAAAACAAATGAAGTAAATCTAATGAGGAGACAATTGGATTACTAGGGGGAAGCTTCTGAAAACCCAGTGATTAAGCCAGGTAAAAAATAAAGTGCTACTCTTGTACTTACTGAGACATGAAAAGGCAATTATGCAAAAAGACACTTAAAAGCTGTGCTGCTAAGAATAAAGTCCTAATCTTTCTTAATACCCCTTCCTTTCAAGTACCACTTTCCCAATATTTTCTTCATTTTAAATTCTCTTCAAAAATTTCCCTCGTGTTCACTATCATGTCACATTTAGCGAATCTATTTTTTTTGTCTATTGTCAAACTTAAATAATACTCCCTTTACTGCTCTAAAACTCATGCATGGTTTTTCTTACTATCTTGATATTTTTACATATCCTTTCACCATTCTCCCCCATACATGTATAGGATTTTGGGAACCCAGATAATAGGAATGGCTTTTGTTTATTTTAAATTTAACATTCTTACGGAATTTTGGAGAGCAACAAATAAGGACATTTAGGATTCAATTTCATGTCTTACACCTTATTCATCTCTAGTATCTATCACCTATCCTCTGGTCTGCCATAAAACACAAACAACATTAGTATATAACAACTGTCAAGAATAAAGGTAACCAAATTAACATTGCCATAGATGGAACCAAAGGAATTAACTGAAATAGAAATATGTGGGTGACCACTTGAGGCCACCTTAAATGGTAATATCTAAGGGCATGCATAGTCTACTAATTTGAGAGGCCAACACAACACATAACTAGAAGGAAACATAGGTTCATAGAGGAGAATCAGTTTTAGCAATGAAGCTGTATAGCTGGTAATACACATTATTTTTGAAATAATAAATTAAATAATTTGTTATTTAAGGTTTTATTAGAATGTTAAATATTTTTTTGTAATATATATATATATATATATATATATATATATATACACACAGATGGGGCAGGGGAGGGGTGAGGGCATGTGCTGGGGGGTGGGGGCAGCTGGGGAGAGGTCAATGGGGGAAAAAGGAGAATTATGTAATACTTTAAACAATAATTTAAATTTTTTAAAAAAGAAAAAAATATATATTGAATGTAAACTTTCCTTCACTTTTATATATGTCTAAAATATTCTTTCCATAAATGTTATATGTATAATTACATTATATATATATATATATATATATATATATATATATATATATGGCTAATATATATAGCTAATATGCAAAGTGTCCCATCGGGAGTTCGACTGGGAGACTGGGAGTTTGATTACTCGCAATGATGTGCACTGACCACCAGGTGGCGGGGTGGAACAAAGTAAGGCCCCAGCTGGCAGCCAGAAGGTCCCGATCGGCCCTTATCGCCAGCCAGGCCTAGGGACCCAACCCATGCACGAATTTCATGCACTAGGCCTCTAGTATATTATATTATACATATGTATAATATGTATACATAATTCTTGATAGTTTTCATTAACTTTTGCCCTTGAATCTTCCCTACTTGGTTGATCAATTCACTGTCTTAAGAAGCTTTGATTTTCCTCATTTGTTAAATGATATCTATCTGATTTAATAATATTTTGAATATGACTTTTCAAGAAAAATCTGTGTTTATGATAATTGAGTTTAATCAGGAAAAATAGGTTATTTTTTTAAAAATGAAATAACATGTATTATTATCAAACTTTTTGAAAAATAATTTACCCAAATATCCCTTGTGGTACACAAACTTTCATATGTGATAAATAATGAACACTTTATTTTAGGAAATTATTTTAAATGTCCAGATGTTTGTTTTTTTAATAAAATATTTTTGGGCATAGTTATTTCATTTAGCCTCCAGAACCATGAGAAATAAATTTCTGTTGTTTACAAGATACCCAGTTTATGGTGCTGTTGTAGCAGCTCAAATAAGACATTATCTAATAGATTTACTACATGCATTTAGAGATATTTAGCAATGTAAGCAAGCAAATGTAAATTTATTATCTAGTATTTTATTTTTCATAAACTAAAATTATTATATTTTTCTAAAAAATTTTCTGGCTATAAAGCTTTTACATTTATCATTGTGTTTTTCACAACCAATGTTATATAATATAGATTAATCTAGTCTGTTATCATATAAATATACAGTACTTTAGTGAAAAATTCTCCAATCCACACTTGCTCATATAGCTTATAAAAGGAGTAAATGTTATTAAAAATTTTTTTTTTAAAAAATTGTATTGAAAATATGTTGAATTAAGAGGATAATTTCAGAAGAAATAAAATTGAGTTAACATATCTGTCAATGGATCTGTTTTGAACAATTTTGGGTGTGTTTTTCCTACATACAATGAGATTTGATGAGTTATTCTTTAGTAGGTTGGTGTACTTTCTGTCTTTTCTATTTGTTTATTACAGAAAAGTGTGTTGGGTTTGTCAAATACTTACTATAATCAATATTGACCAGTATGTAAACATTTTTAGTAGATAGTTTTCCATTTCATTCAGAATTTTCACACCTTTGTCCATACTCATAGTAGAGTCAGTATAACAAGGTGGTTGAGAACAAGATCGCTGAATCAGACCACCTGGGTTTGACCCCTTGCTTTTCTACTTATTTGGTTATGATTATGAGCTGATAGTTATTCCCATGTGACACAGTCTGCCAACTAATAGTAATGACAACTATCTCAAAAAGATATGTAAGTATTATTATATTAATTCATGTATAATGGTTCACTCAAGCCTCAGATACAGTAAGAATACAATAGATTCTAGGAATGATTAATTATTTAAATGAACTCAATTTTGTTTTCTCTTCTTTTCATCTTTTCTTTAATTTTTTCCTATTGATGTTTAGTTACTGGAAAATTTCAGTCTATTTTCATACAGTATTCCTGGTGCCTTTAGTGTTAGATCTTTAAATTTTTATTTATTTTCTGGTTACTTATGTATTCATGGGTTCTAACTGTTCTTAAGAAAAATTATGATAATTTATACTTGTTAGGCAATATCTTTTTATCCAGATATTTAAATATTTTGAGATAAGGTAAGTTAAATTCTCAGAAGAAGACAAAGAGAGCTAGAATAAATTATCACCTTGAAATTATGGCAGAAGGGCTAATTTAAAGTCCTTCAGAATAGCAATGGTATAAGTGCTGGTCACATTCAGTAAAACAATGGCCAAAATGTATCAGTGTTGTGGTAGTGATAGATTAGAAGATTGGTAGTGTGAGCCAGCTCTGAAAGTATACGGATTATAAAAATAATCAAAATAGAATCAGGTAATAATATTAAATATATTGCAAGAACTACTTTGGAAAAATCCATCATCTATTTTCTTTTCAGTTTTATTTATTATTTCAAGAAAAAACTATTTTTAATATAATAATGTTACATGCAATAAACCTTAATATTTCAATAAAAATCATCTTAAATATAATAGTGTTACATACAGTAAACATTAATATCTCAAGAAAATGATTTTAAATATGATGTTATATGCAATAAACTCCAATTATTCAAGAAAAATGCTCTTACATATAATAATATTACATGCAATAAACATTAATATTTCAAGTATAAAAGGATTTTAAGTATAATGATATTACTAACTAAGTATGGTATCACAAAAGTTGTAAGAAATATTAAAAATCTGTAAATAACAGGACTACTTCTATAACTAGTATATTCTAGTATTTTTTCCCCTCTGGCTCTATTTTTGTTCATCAGTTTGGGTTGTTCATTATATTCCACAAATGAGTGAGGTCATATAATATTTATCTTTCTCTGACTGGCTCACTTCTCTTAGCATGACACTCTCCAGGTCCATCCATGCTGTTGCAAATGGCAAGAGTTCCTTCTTTTTTACTGCAGCATAGTATTCTATTGTGTAGATGTACCACAGTTGTCTAATCCACTCATCTGCTGATGGGCACTTAGGCTGTTTTCAAATTCTAGTTATTGTAAATTGTGCTGCTATGAACGTATGGGCGCATGTATCATTTCTGATTGGTGTTTCTGATTTCTTGGGGGATATATTCCTAGAAGTGGAATTATTGGGTCAAATGGGAGTTCCTTTTTAATTTTTTGAGGAAACTCCATACTTTTGTGAATGATCCATGTGCACTTGAGAAGAATGTACATTCTGATGCTTTGGGGTGAAATGTTGTATAAATGTCTATTAAATCCATCTGATCAGTGTGTCTATTAGTGTCTGTTTCCTCGTTAAGTTTTTGAATGGAAGATCTGTCCAGGGAAGTCACAGGGGGGTTAAAGTCCCCTATTATGCCTGTATTGTTGTCAATCTCTCTGTTAAAGTCCTCTAGAAGTTTGTTTGTTTGTGTATTATATATATATATATATATATATACATTTAGGTGCACCTATATTGGGTGCATAAATGTTTACCAGGGTTATATCCTCTTGTTTGATTGATCCCTTTAGTATTATGTAGTGACCTTTGTTGTCTCTTGTGATGGCCTTCATATTAAAGTCTATTTTGTCAGATATGAGTATTGCTACTCCAGCTTTTTTTTCTTTTCCCCTTGTGTGGAAAATTTTTGTCCATCCCTTCACTGTCATCCTGTGTATTTCTTTTTTTTTGAGGTGGGTTTCTTGGAGAAAGCATGTAGTTGGGTCATATTTTTCTATCCATTCAGCTACCCTACACCTTTTGATTGGAGTGTTTAATACATTTACATTTAGGGTTATTACTGAGAGCTACTTATTTATAGCCAGTTTAATTCTGTATGGCTAGGTTTCTCTCTCTGTTTCTTCTTCTCAGCAATCTCTTACAGCAATTCCTTTAGCATTTCTTGTAATGCTGGCTTGGTGGTGATGAACTCCTTTAGCCTTTCTTTTTTGTCTGGGAAGCTCTTTATTTGACCGTCTATTTTGAATGATAGCCTTGCTGGATATAGTAATCTTGGTCTCAGATCCTTGCATTCCATAACCTTGAGTACTTCATGCCATTCCCTTCTGGCCTGTAGAGTTTCTGATGAGAAATCAGATGTCATCCTTATGGGAACTCCTTTGTAGGTAACAGTTTTCTTTTCTCTTGCTGCCTTTAAGATTCTCTCTTTGTCTTTAATTTTTGGCATTTTTTTTATGATGTGTCTGGGCATGGGTCTGTTTGAGTTCTTCTTGTTTGTGTTTTTCTGTGCCTCCTGAACTTGAGTGACTTTTCCTTTTACCAGGTTAGGGAAGTTTTCTGCCATTATTTCTTCAAACACCTTCTCTATTCCTTTCTCCACTTCTGTCTCTTCTGGCACACCTATTATTCTAATATTGTTACATTTCACATTGTCCCACAACTCCCTTAAGCTGCCCTCCTGTTTTTTAATTGTTTTTCTTTTCTTTATGGTTCTCTAATTGAGTGATATTTTCAACTCTGTCTTCTAATTCTGATTTGATCTTCAGCTTTCCCTAATATGCTTTGTATTTCCTCCAATGTGTTCTTTATTTGTGTTATGTAATTCTTTATCTCAAACTGTTCTTTTTTCATAGTTACTATATCTTTTTTTCATACTGTTGAGCATTTTTAACAACATTACTCTAAACTCTGTTTCAGATAAATTTCTTACCTCTGCTTCATTTATCTCTTCTTCTAGTTCTTCTCTAGTTCTTTCATTTGGGGGTTATTTCTTTGTTTCCACATTTTGGTTGTCTGGGTTTGTGACTATGTATTAGGTAGATCCTCTACACCTCTCAATCTGTAGTGCAGGACAGTGTTAAAGGCTGCTTCTGACTAATTGGATCAGGCAAAGACTCAAAGCCTCTAAAGACCCCCTGACTCTACAGCAGTGGTTCTCAACCTTGGCTGCACATTAGAATCACCTGGGAATCTTTTTAAAATCCTTATTTCTGGGCCTCATCCTCCTGAAATTCTGTTTCTTTGTTACTAATGTTGTGGCCTCACCCCATAACAAAGAAACAGAAAAACAGAAAAATTATTAGGAAACACAAGCTTTAAAGAACCCTTTAAATACGTTTCACTAGAGGTTATAACTGCTGGTTTATAGTAACTACTCAAAAAATATAGCTTCTTTTCAGAATGTGTGGTATTTCTTTGATTGTAGGTTAACATGTATATTGGCAGAATGTTGTCACAAACACATACTTAACATATTACTTTAAATTTATCAGATGTCCCAAGACTAAAGGGCAGGAAGATTATGGGGTAAAGAACAGAATGAAGAACACATGGAAAGTGGAATGTAGGAGGCTTAAAGTTGTATAATTAATGTCTAAGCACAAATAAAATATTCTGTAGCTATATTTTCATAATGTAGCATTTCTGATGTAAATAGTTTACCATAATATATGTCAGATAACAGCAGGTCTGTGTGGAACTGAGTTACACTTAGGTTTAGAATGAGGAATGTCTCTTATAATGAAGGGCAGTGAGTGATACCTTATGTTCTTTGCTTTAGTAGTTCCATCTGTTTAGTTGCCAATTTCATTCAATGAAGCATGGTGATTTGTGAAGATTCTTGAATATGATAAACAACGTTCTTCTAATATATGATAACTTCTAGACCACTGAATACAGAAAGAGTTAATGCAACAAGTTAAGGACACAAGTGAAATATACTAGAAATAAAAAATTTGAATTCAAATTCTGAGTTACTAAATCACACATCAATAATTATGCCAAATATTATTGAACTCAAAATTGGCTGCTTAAGTTGTGGTGCCTCGTGCAAAATGAAAATATATGGCTCCTTGTTCAAACCTATTAAGAATATTAAGACAGTGACACCAAAGTGTTAAACCAAGAGGGAGGGGGGGACCTTTTATACATGGGTTTATGTGAGACTACACATATTTATGTCCACAAAACCAGCTCTGACAGTAGTTCTGTACTTCAAATATGCCATTAAATCAAAGCTGTGGTATCAAAACTAAGACATCATCAAATTTAAAGCATCCTTTATAGATAAAAAATGTCAAAGCTAATTATAAATTTAAATAAAAGAAGATTTATACAAATATTACATTTAATTTTATAAAGTATATCTTAAATTTAATTAAATATAGCATTTAGCACTATTTGACCTCTGAAATCTATACATTAAACTTATATATATATAGTAATTCTTTCTACCCTTCCCTCTTTTTTTCCTTCTACTTCTTATCTTTATTGTTTTGTAATATTGATAAAAATCACACATATGTTTGCAGAGTTGCATAACCTTACCTATTGTTAAGTAGTATGTAGTTTATTGATGGAAGGTTTCAAAATCTCATAGGAGTAGTCACTTAGGTTCTCTCAGGACTTTGTGCCTTTAGCATTAATTGTTACACCTAAAGTATTCTACGATATAGGCGGTACACTCAAGATCAGATTGCTTGGTTTAAATCCCAACATCTATATATTTGGACCAGTTACTTGTTAATTTTTTAATAGTTTTTCATCTATAAACCAGAGGCCCGGTGCATGAAATTCATGCAAAGGGGGAGGTGTCCCTCAGCCCAGCCTGCACCCTCTCCAATCTGAGACCCCTTGGGGGATGTCAGACTGCCAGGATGTAAACTGGCAGTTGGACATCCCTCTCACAATCTGGGACTGCTGGCTCCTAACCACTCATCTGCCTGCCTGATTGCCCCTAACCACTTTTGCCTGCCAGCCTGATCACCCCCTAACCACCCCCTGCCAGACTGATTAATATCTAACTGCTCTCCTGCTGGCCCAATCACCCCCAGCTGCCCTCCCCTGCCGACCTGATCTCACCCCCAACTGCCCTCCTCTGCTGTCCAATTTAGTTGTGATTGGTTGGTTTCTATGCCAGTCAGCATCAAAAGCTTCGCCTCCTAGGCAGCCATTGGCTCCTCACCGTTGACCCAGATTTGGTTCTGATTGGTTGGTTTCTATGCCAGTCAGCATCTCTAGGCCTATCAACAGGGCGTAATCAGAAAGGCAAGTCTGATCAGCAGCCCCGGTGGATGCCTGGAGAGAAATGGAGGGGCAACTGCTGACCAGGCCTGGAGCTAAAGAGAGAGGCAAGTGCTGATCAACAGCTGCCACAGAGGCTACGGATCAGACCCTACTTCTCTCTTCAGGCCTCTCTCTAGGCCTGATTTGCAGCTCCCTCAACAGTCAGAGCTGGGTCACCATGCCTGCAGGCATAGCAGTCAGCGCTGGGTCCCCATGGCAACCCAGCGCTGACTGCAGGACTGACTTCTGGTTGGTCAATCCTCCCGGTCATTGCAGATGTGATGGACCCAGGGTTTTTATATATTAGGATACTCCTGATTATAACAGTTATTGAGATAAGTACAAATCATACTATTATATTTACCTCACATAGTTATGAGATTTTAAATTGTATGATTCTACGAACATAATTTTAATGTAATATGTATTGAATAAAGGTTAGCGATTATTGTGGTGTGCATTATTTTGTATTATTTTTGTTACTGATAAGCCATAAGCAATCACTGTTCAGGGAATAATTAAAAGGGCCATCAGGAGGAGACATGTGTATGGTGAAGAATGTAAAAGAAAGGGATCATTAGTAATGTTTTTCATGGAATAGTACAGGTGGATATCTGAGAATGTTACCTGGCTAAAATGTGTTTAACAAAACTAAGAATTAGAGTCCATCATAAAATTTCTTCAAGAGTATAGTGTAGAGAGTTCTAAAATGCAGGTAGGGCTTAGGAGTTACAAAAGCAATCTGTGTAATGTTTTATATATTCTTCCCCAGGGTAGCCTAACACTCTTTTCATCTTCAACCTTGTACCACTGCTTCCACCTCACCACTTCTTTTTTGGGTTAAAACTACTTGCACTGCTTGATTTCCCAACCTTTTCTCCTTTTATTTCTACCAATCTCCATCTTAAAATAATAGCCAATAACTTTCCAAAACAGATTTACCCTCTTGAGGGATGAAGTTAGGGGAAATTCATTATCCTTATTAGCTAGTCCCTGTGATTTTAGTTTATAGACACTTTTTAATCTTTATACATACCTCATTCCCACAATTGATTATTCTATATTTCAACTTGGTCTCAACTGAATGAGTACCTCCTCTTACCATTGATACTATTTTTAGCTTTTCTTATCTCAAGCAAATAATGTTTCCCATTCAATAATTTTTTGAGACAATTTTTCACTTTGTAAACTATAATTTTCAAAGAGGTGGATATTACCCCTGGGCAGTTTACCCAAGTGTAGAAGCTGAGTATTCCCTTCCCATCAGTGTAATAATGTTTACTTTTTAGGGGGCAGGACCCATAGTTCTTGTACTATAGAAAAGACACATACACGTGACTCTGTTTAAATGGAGTTTATTAGTGTCATGGTATATCTGAACATGATCGAGGCCTTTGTTCTAGTTATCTATTACTCAGTAACAAATCCCATGAAAACTTAGCTCAAAATAAAAATTATTATTTGTCTTTGACCTTTAGATTGAGCTCAGGGTGTAGTTCTACCTCAGTGACTCGCACGAGTGCAATCAGATAAACGCTTGGCGCTGGAGACACCTGAAGCCTCTACTGGGTTAGATATTCGGTATACATTTTTTATGTTTACTTACATAACTGGTGCCTTGGTACTCCTTTCGCTGTCAATATACGCTATTTTAATTTTCAGTTGGGCTGCTGAAAGCTTCACGCTGTCAATATAGTTTTATTTCTTCCATGGACAGCCAGGAGGATGATCCAAACCTCTCAGTGACTGGTTCTGGGTTGGCTGGGAATGCTTCCACCATATTTGATTTTTTTCAGAGAAATCACCTTTCAGGCTAGATTAAGAGGGTGAGGAAATAGATGAAATCCTTTGATGAAGGAAAAGCATGTGGGTACTAAGAGACATGAATGTATGGCAGTATCTTGGACACTACTACAACACTAGATTCAGTGACCAAAACCTTTCTTTCTCCCTGTGTGCTTTCCTTCCTCCCATAAACATATATTGAGCAGCTACTGTGTACAGCAAAATACACTTAGCACAACTCATCTGTTTCTTTTTATTTATAACTAGAGACCCCGTGCACGAAATAGTGCACTGGGGGCTGGGGGAGTCCCCTCAGCATGGCCTGCACCTTCTCGCAGTCCAGAATCCCTCAGGAGCCTGGCTTCTGGCTCACTGACCACCAGGGGGCAGCTCATGCATTGAGCATCTTCCCCCTGGTGGTCAGTGCACGTCATAGCGGCCGGTTCTTCCACTGTTTGGTTGATTTGCATATTAGCCTTTTATTATATAGGACTAGAGGTCTGGTGCACCCTCTTGCAGTCCAGGACCCCTCAGGGGATGTCTGCCTGCCCATGGGGAATGGGCCTAAGCCAACAGTTGGAAATCCCTCTCACAGTCTGGGACCCCTCGCTCCTTACCTCCCGCCTGCTTGTGGCTCCTTACCACTTGGCTCGCTGCTCCTTATTGCTGCCACAGAGGCAGGAGAGGCTCCAGCCACTGCCACGGCACTCACCAGCCATGAGCCCTATCTTTCTGTGTAGTTGTCTGTGGGCCATCTGCTCTCTGCCTTCTCATTTAGGGCGAGCAGCATGTGAGGGCAGAGCATGCTGTTGTGGAATGCAGAAGGCTGCCCTGAGCTGAGGGGAGTGGCCAGGCCCACGGGGTGAGAGGTGGACACAGAGGACGCTATCTCACCCAATTGTGGGTTGGGATGGCTGGCCTTCATCTACCTGACCCCACCCAGGCAGGGACTGAGCAGGGTGTCCGCCTCTCCATTCTTCATCCTTCCATCTGTGACACCTGTCACCCTTTCCAGGCCTCCCCCAAAGTGAGTTCAGCTCAACCCCTGAATGTAAAAGGGCATGAGGTGGGAGGGGCTCCACTCCAGTGTCCCCTGATTCCCAGCAACAGTACTTGGTCTCAGGACGGTGGCCACAGCTGCAGAACATAGATCCGTTTCAAGAAAAGTTGGGAATGCAGACTTTTATATGAGCCCCTATTCCAAAAGGTGGCAGTTTATTCACATTGTGGCAAAGACACCTTCAAGAGTAACATAAGTGGGTAAAGTCAGGACCAAACCAGCCATTTCCTCATCCAGTCTCTCTGAAGTGTGTGGACAGAACCAAGTCTCAGCTCTTTGCAGGACCCTTCTGGGTTTTTTTTAAGCCTAAAGGATAGTAGTCTGTCTCCATTCTTATTCTTTGGGATTTTTTTCATTGTCGGATAAAAGGATATGTACATTGGGTCAATCCTCTTGAGATACAACATTCCAGTTGCACCCATGTGATGACAACAGTGCCACTCAGAGGGAGGGAGCCGACAGCTGAGGAGCAGGGAATTCTGAAAACCAAAGCAAAGGTTCAGAACACGGAAGAAGTCCTTGGTGTTCTGCTGAGAAACTTGGTCTCCTTCCTCTGCGGTCAAACAACTGTCACACACCAGGCAATCACTCAGAATTATCTTGGCATCGGCCAACTTATGGAATTCTCCCTTCTCTCCATTCTCCTGAGCCGGACTCCAGACGTTGACTGCGGCATTCTCTTGGTCATCATTTGTTTTTGTTTTTTTGTCCCACAAAGTTTATATGAATATAACATGCATAGATGCAGCCTCCTTTGTAGGAACAGGGAAGGAAGGAGTGGTTAAGTAAGGCACACGGAGCTGCAGCAAGCACCAGCTGTGGGGAGGGCCAAGGGGGAGAGGAGGTTGGCCCTGGGGCTGAGGCCCTAGAGCTGTTGCTGGGGAAGTAGGAATCCCCTCTGAGTGCCACGTTTTCAGGTTGAACTAATTGGTCAAGCTGAGGCAGAGGTGGGTGGCCATATCAGCCATCTTTGTTGATGTTTACCCTTTCCCACCCCAGCTGTGTTGTAAAACCCCAGAGCCCTGGATTCCAAAGGCACCATCCAGGGGGTGAGAGGAAGTGAGTAGGGCAAGTTTGAAAGCCGATATGCCTATGTGCTGAGGGCTGGCCAGAGACAGTGGTGAGAGGTAGCAGGGGAAGGGCTCTCATACATACCTTTATGTGGGGGTCATAGGTGAAGGAGGCCAGGGGAGTAGGGTAGGGATGGGGCACCATGGCTCCAGCCTCTTAGGCATCCCTGTCTGTCCTCTGCAGTGTACATGGAGGAAAGGGGCTGCCTCTGAAGAGGGGGCAGGCCAGGTGACCATCTTGAGTTCTGGCTCAGGTGATGGTCCTCACCCTGAGATTCGTTCTAACTGGTGATGGACCCAGGCCTAACTCCCGCTAATGAAGGTGCCTGGGACACAGGCCTGACTCCCGCCACTGTGGGCCCCCAGGACGCAGGCCTGACTACCGCTGCTGCGGGCGCCCCAGCACAGAAAGCCCCCCTGCTGTGTGCGCAGGCTCCTGCTGGCCCGTTAATATGCAAATTGGTCATTACTATGATGCTGTTAGGACCAATTTGCATATTACCTCTTTATTATATAGATGAGAGGCCTGGTGCATGAAATCCGTGCATTGGGGGACGGGGTCCCCTCAGCCCAGCCTGCACCCTCTCCAAACCAGGACCCTTCAGTGGATGTCTAACTGCTGGTTTAGGCCTGTTCCCAGGGATTGGGCCTAAACTGGCAGTTGGACATCCCTCTCACAATCCGGGACCACTGGCTCCTAACTGCTCACCTGCCTGCCTGATCGCCCCGAACTGCTCCCCCCTGCCAGCCTGGTCACCCCCAACTGCCCCCCACCTGCTGGCCTGGTCGCCCCCAACTCCCTCCCCCTGCTGGTTGCCCCTAACTGCCCCCCCATTGGCCTAGTAGCCCCATACTGCCCTCCCTGTCGGCCTGGTTGCCCTTAACTGCCCCCCTCTGCCAGCCTGGTCGCCCCAACTGTCCCCCCGACCAGCCTGGTTGCTTCCAATTGTCCCCCCTGCCAGTCTGGTTGCCCAGTCATGGAGCCTGCTGTTCGGTCGTCTGTCCAGTTGTTTCGGTCATGACGGCCCCTGGCTTTTTATATATGAGGATGATACTTGAACTACATTATACAATAAATGTTTTTTATTTTTTCCATGTCATCAACTATTTTCAATTTCCATTAGAAAGTACTGTTTTTCTACGTATGCTTTAATACAACAAAAAAAGAAGAAATTACATTACATTGCCAAAAGTGACTTATTGAATGGGAAACATTACTTTATTTACATATATATATATATATACATATATATATATATATATATATTTCTCTCCTTATAGTTTTTTTGTTTTTCTGAATCTGATGTAAGCATTATAAACCTTCAAATCACTTCTTTAGTATTTATTTTCTTACCTAGCACAATGTTGAGTTTATTTCTATCAAATTAATAGTTCTAAAAAAGAATGTATGTGAATGTATGTGATAAAATCTGATAACAGCCATCTTGTATTTTTGCTTTTTTTTTCTATAAGTATTTATTATTGAGAGAATATGCTTTTGAATTTGGAAATCCAAAGAAATTCTCCTTCAGAGGTAAATAAGAAATTAAGGGTAGTTTTTACCATCATATCATTGTTAACAAATAATATGTACATCTATGGGAACCCTGAGAATGTTGTGAGAATCAAATCATGATTCTAAGTCACCTTGAAAATATATTGAGCTGTGTTAAAAGCAAAGAAGGCTAATAACATATTATATCTATACTAAAATGTTTGCTCCTATAATAATAGGTACCAGTATTTTCTGTCAGCTCTTCCGGAAATTCTTGTTTTATTTCCTCATTTTTATCTCTTTGATATCCTGCTACATATAACTCACAAGGTGTTCTGACACATCAGCAAAAATATTCAAATACAAACAGTGGAAATGTTAATGCAAGCAGTGAAGAAGGTTTGATTATTTTCTTCTCAAAACTCTGGATTGAATATGAGGTTTACAAGATGTGGTTATAATTCTTCCTTTCATAAAAGCTTTCAAAAATAAAAAGGTATATTTTCCTTTGATCTGAAAAGGAAAAGTAGGAAAGGGTTTATCTTCTTCAACAGACTCTTTTTTTTCCCTCAGAGAAATTAACATAGCTGTGGATTTGCTTCAGTTGAATAACCTGCTTTTAATGCATAAAATCAGACACGGAAGGTATTAGGCACTTACATTTAGTGAGGAGAAAAGGTTTGAGATGCCTTAGATTCTTCTAAAGGGACACATTGAGGTATATTTGTAATTACTGTGGTTGAGTGTATAAATATGACTAAACTAAATTTTTAGTCATATTTCCACAGCTTAACATCATATTTTTACAATATTTAGGTTCAGGTTCAAAAGTAAAATTTAAAAAACTGTAACCTTGATTTAAAGAAATAAAACACTGATTGGAAATATTCATATTAAAATTACTTTTCTGGCTGCTACAAAAAGTTATATGGGAAATTACCTTTTATTTTGTCTATATATAACTTGTAATTTTTCAACTAGAATATGTTGTACTTATTAAACTTCTAGTACATGCATAGGATTTAAGAATCCATAGGTAGAATAAATAGTCATGCTAATTATAAATAACCACAGATTCTTATGACTATAGCTATGCAGGGCTTATCAATAAGTGGAATTCCGTATATAAGTTTTCATTATATGTCTGATTGGAAATTAGTAATATCTTTGAAGATAGGATTCTAAAAATGTATAAACATAAATGTATTATAATATCTTAATAGAGGCTTACAGATAAACACTTAGAATTTGGAGAAATCTAAAAATGCTATTTGTCTCAATGTATAGTTCCTATTCGCTTGCCACCTGCTTGAACTCATTTATTACTTTGTCTTGTGACCAAATGTACACACAACATTGAGGTGTATGTGCTCTGGCATATACTTCATATTGAATCATAGGTTAAGAGAAGAATCTGGGTTAAAGATTCTTTTTCTTAAAGATTTTTTTTTTACACCTTTTCTTAAAGCATCAATATTAATAAAAGACTGGAGAGAATATATCTAAATTAAAGTTATGATTGCCAGATTTAGTGAAATAAGACTCACAGTTAAATTTTAATTTCAGATAAACAATGAATATTTTTTAGTATAAGGGTCTACTTTGGAATTTTTGGAACATATTTATGCTAAAACTTGTTATTTATCTGAAATCAACTGCCCCTGTCATTCAAATAACCCCTAGCAGTTTAAACATTAATAGTGAAGTCCCCATGTTACCGGCTAGATGAGGAGACCTCGGTTCTTGTCTTCTTGAGGGAAAGATTTCAATCAAGAAACAAAGTGTAGAAATGCAAACAAGAATGTATTGACCACAGCAAATATATACTTAGGAGAGTGAAACAAGGAAGGGCATAGAAGAAGCAACAGGAGAGCCTCAGCTGGGCTGCCTTGGCTCCTGGGAATTCAGAGAAAAGGGGGTCGTGGAGACAGGTTCAGAGGTTAGCCTGGGATGAGCTGCTGCTGCCCATTGCTTCCCTGGCTGCAAGTTTCATGGAGTGGCTTATATGTGAGGAGTGGGGAGGAGAGGGGAGAGGGAATGGCATGGGTGTGCTCCTTGGAGGGAAAGCGCCTTGGGACCTTTGTTTTCAGGGGTTTTAGAGGCTGGGTGTGTAGGGCAGGTCTTAGGGGTGGATCAATAGAGTATTCATCAGCTTTATGAGATTTATTCTCTTAATTTGTCTGTCCTTGGGTGTGGTTGGCAAATGGCACTTCATTGGGTTTTTGTCATCGTTTTCCCTAACTAGAGTGATTTAAGCTATTTACCAACTGGTTGGGGAAGAGAAATGCAAACTAATTATTTACTCTTAAGTGTCCTGGGTTTAGGGAAGATAGGATTTACTAGGTGGCTGCAAACTGCTGTTTAACTGTCTGTCTTAGTTTCCCATTCCACTTGTCCTGGAATTTTTTTAGCTTCTTACTATTCTATAATATTACCCCCTCTGAGACGTCCACCCCTAAAATCTTTCAAGGTTGATGAAGGAGGATGGTCAATCTGCACTAGCTGCTTCCTGCTGATAATGGTTGTAATCCTTGCCTACCTTAGCGTATGGAAGTATCTCTCCCTGCTAGATTTAAGGGAGACGAAGAAAAGGGATTTGAGATTGGAATAGACAGGCTGTTGATTGATCTTTTAAAGTAGGGATGGGCTGGAATTCCTGAAGTCTCATCATTTCAACGTGGAGTCTCACTTTAGGAGGTGGTAATGTAGATAGACCTATAGTAGGGAAAAGAAGTAATCAGGCATTGAATAAGGAGTACATATATGAAAACAGAAGAAAAAGCAAAGGTAATAAATATAGCAAATTATAAAACCAGTTTCTGAGTCTGTAAGACTGTCAGTCCAGTGGACTTACGGTTTCTTTTTGTGGAATGAAAGCAAGCAGTGACAATTTGTCAGCATCAGATGCTCAGGTAAATTCTGTATGGTTGACATTGTATCTACAGTTCATCATACTCCCAAGTGCAAGGTCGCTAGGAAAAATACTTAAAGGTCTTGAGGGGGAACGTCTAGACGATATTAGAACTCACTTCACAAATAGGGGAAAATAAAACTTTTAAAGACAATCAACTGCACTAGAGACCAGTATCCACAACTGAGCATTGAGATGTCCATTGACGCATAATTTTCCCCCCTAAAATCATCCTCATTCTTGAAGAGACTGCATTAGGTCCACCTTTAATTTGACCTGATTATTTATCCCTGGAACCAACCTCCCGCGGCCCCTTCCTGGCGTCTGTGGAGTGAGCGGGTCCCTCAGGTAGGGGGCTCCCTTGGCCTGGCCTGCAGGGATCGGGCCAAAACCGGCTCACCAACATCTCCCAAGAGGTGTCAGAATGCAAGAGGGCACTCTGCAAAGTTGCTGTCATGCAGGTTGCAGAACGCAAACACAGTGCCCCAGCAACAACATAACCCACGGCCAAAGGTGGAATTGTGTGGCCCTGCTAGGCCCCGGCTCTCACCTCTCTGGTTTCGGGGTGCATCACCCTAGAACTGCTGCTGCCAAGTCACTGCAGCTCCGCAGCTGCTGCGTTGAGCGTCTGCCCCCTGGTGGTCATTTGATCCTCACTGAAGTCCTGGAGTAGGTAGATAGGAGATTTCGGTGGAATCCTATTTTCTTTTCATTAGTGGGAAAATGGAGATTTAGAAAGCTTAGATACTTGACCTGACTGAAAAGAAGTAAGAAATGGTGGACCTCAAAAATGACTTCAGGTTTTGTCACTGCACAGAAGATAGTCAAACACTGCTGCAGTTAAATATTTTATCCTTTGTTCTCCCTGCATGATCTACAATAATAATGTGCTTTGTGTTGATATTTACCGCTGTGTTTCTGACAATTACCTGAAAGAGAAGTTGGGGTGCTTCACTGGGCTGGAAAAAGTCTAGCTAAATCCGAAAGCAAGTCTAATTAAGCAACTTTATCTATATACTAGTGACCTATATACTAGGAAATTAATTAGAAGGTGGCCAGCAGGGAAGGACTGGCCAAGATGGGCCTGACACGCCCTGGAGCCAACCTCCCATGGTCCCTTTCCAGCCAGCCACCCTTGGGGTGGCACTGTGGCTCAAAGGGCATCTGTGAAGTGAGTGGGGTCCTTCTGACAGGTGGGGTCCCTCAGCCTGGCCTGCGGGGATCGAGCCAGAACCGGATCTCTGACATCCCCTGAGGGGTCCTGGAGTGCGAGAGCGCACTCTACAAAGTTGCTGTCCTACAGGGTGTGGAACGCAAACGCAAGTGTGCAGTAAACCAGATTCGGGGCCGACAGTGCCCCAGCAACAACATAACCCACGGCTGAAGGTGGAATTGTGTGGCCCCACGAGGAATTGAGCTCCCTCCTCTCTGGTTTCGGGATATGTCACCTGAAAACCATTGCTGCCAAGTCACTGCAGCTCGGCAGCTTCTGTGCTGAGCGTCTGCTCCCTAGTGGTCAGTGCACATCATAGCGACTAGTTGGATGGTTGGACACTTAGCATATTAGCCTTTTATATGTATAGATAACCTTTTTCTGTCAATCATCCCTGAATGCAAAGGAAAGTCTCCACCCAGAAGAACCCTCATTTAAACCATATAACCCAGGAGTTCTGGGCCATTGTCTTTCTTGACTAGCCCACTCCTCACTTGGAGTGTATCTTCAAGAAATCCCACTTTGCTTTACTTTCATTTTCATAGACCTTAAAATCTTTTCTGTGTTGATGAGAAGAACTGAGGACCCAGATGGTAACCCCAATCTGTAACACCCAAATATTGTGGAGCAGACACTAGGCATCCTTGCTGTGCCCTGCCTGAATTCTTCACCAGCAGAATAAAATAGTTGTTGCTTCATTCCACAAACTGTTCTAGCAATTAGCAACTTAGCAGTTGATAACTAGAATAGTATATAACTAAAACGTTTAAAGTGTTAACTGTTGCTGATATAATAGCATGGATATTATTTTTAAAATGTTTTTATATTTTCAGAACTTGGAGCAGAACCATGGCTTAGAATAATTTAGTTTAAGCTGCTTAAAATTTAATGTACTTATGAATCACCCCAAGATCTTGGAAAAATGCAACTTTTGATTCAGTAGATCAGAGGTGGAGAGGAATATTATATTTCTTTTTTAAAAATATATTTTATTGATTTTTTACAGAGAGGAAGGGAGAAGGATAGAGAGTTAGAAGCATTGATGAGAGAGAAACATCGACCAGCTGGCTCCTCACACCCCCTACTGGGGATGTGTCCGCAACCAAGGTACATGCCCTTGACCGGAATCGAACCTGGGACCCTTGAGTCCGCAGGCTGACGCTCTATCCACTGAGCCAAACTGGTTAGGGCAGGAATATTACATTTCTAATAAATTTTCAGATAATGCTGATGATGCTGGTCCATGGGCCAGCCTTTGAATTTTATATTTCCACTTCCTTTGTTTTGAATTGAGATTTGAAGTTTTTAAATATATATGTCTGAAATTGAACGATAAATGGAAGCAAGCTATGTTGTGTTTCTAAGCAGAGCCCATGGCACTGTTTGAGAGTTATCAAGGGGAAACTATAAATAGAGAAGAGCATTATTATTTGGTGATAACCTATATGCCAGTCACTATATTAAGTACTTAGATACAAATAACCTCACTTTTTTTTCACTATAATACTTCAAGAAGATAATTTAATACTTACATTGATGAAGAATAAGCTAAGACCTGGTGCTGTTGAATGATCTATTGGAGAATGTAGATGGAACAGGGTTTAAATCCAGGACGTTTAGGTAATAAAGCTTTTATTTTTCCCATGGTATAAACCTTCTATGGGCATTGGATGATGGGTGCCTAATGGTAGCTATGCTGGATAAAAAGGGAAGCATTATAGAAACAATAATATGATGAAAAATATAATTTCATGTTTGATAACTCTCAGGAACTATACATATTCAGACAATCCTATCTAATAAAAGAATAATATGTAAATTGACCATCACTCCTACACACAAGATGACCACCCCCATGTGGACACAAGATGGCCACCACAAGATGGCCAGAAGGGGAGGGAAGTTGTGGATGATCAGGCCTGCAGGGGAGGGCAGTTTGGAGGGAACAGGTCTGAAAGGGAGGGCAGTTAGGGGTGACCGGGCTGGCAGAGGAGGGCAGTTGGAGGCGACCAGGCCTTCAGGAGAGGGCAGTTGGGGGGGGTGACCAACCCTGCAGGGGAGGGCACTTAGGGGTGACCAGGCCAGCAGGGGAGCAGTTAGGGGTCGATCAGACTGGCAGGGGAGTGGTTAAGGTCAATCAGGCAGGCAGGCGAGTGGTTGAGAGCCAGTAGTCCTGGATTGTGAGAGGGATCCCAGATTGGAGAGGGTGCAGGCTGGGCTGAGGGATACCGCCCCCCCAGACGAATTTCATGCACCAGGCCTCTAGTAATAATATAAAGCCCTGGCCAGGTAGCTCAGTTGGTTAGAGCATCATCCTTATATGCCAACATTGTGGGTTTGATCCCTAGTCAGAGCAGATACAAGAATCAACCAATGAATGCATGAATAAGTGGAACAACAAATCAATGTTTCTTTCCTTTCCTTTCCCTCCAATATCAATAAGTAATATTAAAAAATATTTTAGACCACTCTTAGGATTGATCTAAACACACATATTTTTCTATATACAAATTTTAGTGTTTATTTATCTAGCTACATATGTGGTTATTAAATAAACATTTATTGAATAAAAGTACATTTTTATACTCAATTCTTTATTTTGGAATTTACACATGAACAAGAAATATAAAGTTCCTTCCCCTTATGATGTGTTTAATTCAGCAGGAAAGATAAAATCTTAAAATGAATTACAATAGTGTGTGATGAATATTAGGACAGAGAAAATCACCTTGGAGAAAGTATGGATACATGGAAACCAATCATACAGGGTTGTGAGAATAGAAGAAGCAATATAATTCATAGAAATTATCTACTACATAGGAAACCTCAGTACATTCTGTTTTGTTTTTCAATTATACCTTCTTTTACTACTGCCTTCAACCAAAAATTCAAATTGAGTATACCTGTTTTATAATAAATTCTGATTCCTTTTCGAGGTGAATCATCCAAAGTATTCTGAAACAAAAATTTGGTTAAAATAGCATGATCAGATATTTTTTTAAAAATGGAAAACTCAACTTTTTAAATGTCAGTCATTAAAACCAGTGGAATAGCTAAATAACCTTATTAGTCTTACTGTAGGGAGAAGAGGAGCAAATATTCATGTGCTTTTTTTTGTTTTGTTATGACTCTCACATAAATATATAATGAATACATGTCAAAGAGTTTATTCAACTAATTAGTGAGGAAACCAGTCAGATATTAAAGTTGGTTCAGAGAGCATTTAAAAGCATTTAAAGTGCAAAGTATTTATAAGCAATTAATAAAGACATTTTGGTGTAAATTTGCTAGATTAGAAACAAAACTGATTAATGCTCCACAAGGTAATAAAATAAAATCATTGAGATTTTTTTTTTCACTAAATGATCATATGTACCTAGCAAGCAGGCAGAAATATGAAAGTAATAAGGAACATCACCAAATCTAGATATTTAAATGAATTGTCTTAACATTCTTTCCCACTGTGATCATCACAAAATCTCTAAAATTCATTATTGATTACAAAAATGGGCAGGCTTCATTATGTTTAGCCTTTTCAAGGGTCTACCCATGCACCAAGAGGTCACCGGTTCAATTCCCAGTCAGGGTACATGCTGGGGTTGCAGGCTCCTTCCCCAGTAGGGGATGTGCAGAAGGCAGCTGATGCATGTTTTTCCCTCATCAATGTTTCTACCTTTCTCCCTCTTCCTTCCTCTCTCTCTCTAAAATCAATAAAAAACATATTGAAAATCAACAATGATTTATCTAAAAAAACTTTTTATGTGCATTTGATATTATGCAATGACATTAATCCATTCAAATGTAATTACCATATCATGCATCATACTTATTTTATTTTTTAATTGTTTTTAAATTTATCTTTATTGTTGAAAGTGTTACAGAGGTCTCCCTTTCCCCCCATTGATCTCCTTCACTCTGTACCCCCCAGCCATACTTATTATTTTAAATCATAACAATTTGCTTTTTTCCTCTATATCCAGCACACTTTGAGCCTCATAAAACCAACTAGTATATCTTAACCTCAGTCATGACACTGAAAAAAAGAGTACAGGAGAAACTTAAATACCTTTTTGATGTGGCAAATAGAATATCTGAAAAGTTAATTAATTAATTAACTAATGCTAAAATATTTCTGAAGTGCCTACTATGGTCTGTCATTCTTCCAAGCCTAATCACTAAGAAGTCAATAGATTTGTGTGCATGCAAAATAAAACCTATCTCTTATTTAATATTTTAGTTTCTTAAAATATCAACTTCCTTTTACCTAGAAAAGAGTGATAATCCTTGCTTACACATGATTACCTCCTAGATGAGTTGATGTTAAATAAATATTTCAGCTTGAGGGACATTTTACTTTATTGGCCAAGCTTTTTAGAGGGAAGTATTCTATTTTAATAATCAGCAAATTTATTTTTTTGAGCTCTGATAAAGTATTTACTTGCTATAGTTGCTCTAAATAATTTTTCTGGAAGATGTGTTTATTCAGGCATTTAGAAATAAATAATTTTAAATAACAAATTATGAAGCTTTGGCTGTATCTTCATATCATTATTGTGTAGTATTACGTATTTTATTCTTTTGATAGAATTCTATTAATCTAGGCTTATTTGCTCTCCCTACATAAGGATTTAGACTTTATGTAGTCTAATGTCTTTATACAAATATCTTAAAGATTCAAGTTCTACCAAAGACCCATGGTTGGGGTTCCCATAGATCATTCCACACTTGGACTAATAAAAAAAATTATTTAAAATATATTTTTATTGGTTTAAGAGGGGAGGGGAGGGGAAGAGAAAAATAGAAACATCAATGATGAGAGAGAATCATTGATCAACTGCCTCCTGCATGCCCCACACTGGGGATCGAGCCCACAAGCAGGGCTTTTGTCCTGACCAGGAATTGAACCACAACTTCCTGGTTCATAGGTCAATGTTCAACCACTGAGCCATGCCAGCTAGGCTAACAATAATTATTTAAATAATGCTCTCATGTCTTTTTCTTCTAGTTAGACAATACTTTAAAATATATTTTTAATGTGCTATTTAAATTCAGTAGTTGTAATGGTTTTTCATTTTGCTAGTTAAATATTGTCTTCTAGGAAGGTTTGACTATTGATTAAGTCTAAAATTATAGAATTCTTAAAAATATTTACTAAAGAGGCATATATGGTTTTGCCTAAAAGAGATAATAGGATTCTATTTGGGAGTGTATAAGAGAGATAATCTGAAATGCTGCCTTTTAAAAATGTTTTGGCACACAATTGAAAAATCCATCCTTTCTGTATTTCTTATGCACTGCTAGGACTGTTAATGGCAGAGGAGGGAGAAACATGTAAATTCTTAAGTGATATCTAAAGCCACATCTCTGTTTTAAAACACATTATTGTTTAAAGACAGTATTTCAGAATGTCAACATGAATGGAAGTGTCAAATTGATGTTTAATATTAATTTATTTATTTACACTTGACTGCACTTAGATGGTAAAAAGGTATGTTTCAAAAATAAAGATTATTTTTTTTAGACACTGAAGTAGATTTTCCTATGGGTTCACTGCCATAAATCCCATTAGTGTTAATTGGAAATTTGCATGTGGATTGAGAGAATAATACACCTCATTATTCTTGAGTAACAGCTACTGTCTTTTAAAGACCATTTAGAATGTGTTATAGGAAACAAATAAAAGCATGCCACTTAGCTTTTAAAAATATATTGTCATATACCAGGAAATGAAACAAAAAGCTTTGCAAACATTCCACTGCCATAGTTTTAACTTCATAAATTCAAGAAAAAAAATCTGTAAAATCCCCTTTTGTAGCTTAACCAGCTAGTGAATATATAAAGTAAGTATATCTCCAATCTGTTTCATGGTTGGTGACCTTGGCTCTGAAGAATATATACTGTTTATTTTGTTGTTGTTGCTGTTTTAAGTATTTGAACCATTGAAAAATACTGTAAAATAATTTTTTTAGTTTTAAAATTACTAAGATTTATTAAAATACCACTATGAGGTATTATGAAAAAAAATCTAATACTATGGAGCACTTATGTGACAGTTGCTATTTTTTAAATATATATTTTTATTGATTTCAGAGAGGAAGGGAGAGGGAGAGAGAGATAGAAACATCAATTATGATCGGCTGCCTCCTGCATGCCCCACACTAGGGATTGAGCCTGCAACCCGGGCATGCGCCCTTGACCAGAATCGAATCTGGAATCCTTTACAGGCTGACACTCTATCCACTGAAACAAACTGGCTAGGGCACAGTTTCTATTTTAAGTATATTTCAAGTTTGAACTTATTTAACACTCAGCAACCCTATGATGGCCAAATTATTATTATCCCTATTTTATATATGATATAATAGAGGCATCAGAAGGTAAACTTACTTGGCCAAACTTATACACATAGTAATTCGCAGAGTTGGGATTTGAACCCAAGTGTTATGGCTCAATAAACCGCTTATTAGAAGCTTGACACAGTTATATTGGCTTAAATGAGTAAGCTTTGTCATGAAACATGAACACAAATTTACTAGTCAGCAAATTAAAACCTTCCAGTTAATTCAACTCATTCTTTTTAGAAGACATGTTAGATACACTTATTATACATTTCATAGATTGTCTTATCAATCACCTCATAATGTTTAGCAAAATATTTCTTCCAGCCTCCCACTACAATCTCCCTGAGATTTTCCAGTGGCAATTTCAGAGCCCTTATAATAAAATGTAACTTATACAGAGTGCTTCCCTATGACAGATGCTATTTTAAGCAATTATTTTCATACTAGAGGCCCACGAATTGTGCATAGATGGGGTCCCTCGGCCTGGCTGGTGATTAGAGCCATCAGGGCCAATCGGGGCAGGCTGGCCAGGGGGAGGGACCTCAGGAGGTTGGCCAGCCACAGGAGGTTGGCTGTGGAAGCGCACTGACCACCAGGGGGCAACTTCTGCATTGAACATCTGCCCCCTGGTGGTCAGTACGCATCATAGCTATGGCCGGTCATCTGGTCATAATGGTCACTTAGGGCTTTTATATATATACTAGAGGCCCGGTGCACAAAAATTTGTGCACTCGGTAGGGGGGAGGGGGGTCCCCCAGCCCGGCCTGTGCCCTCTCACAGTCTGGGACCCCTCGGGAGATAACGACCTGCTGGCTTAGGCCTGCTCCCGGGTGGCAGAGGGCAGGCCCAATCCCTAGGTGAAGCCCCTGGTCAGGCTCAGAGCAGGGCCGATTGGGGAGTTGGGGCGCCGCCCCCTGTCATGCACAGAGCAGGGAGGATCGGGAGGTTGCGATGCCACCCTCAGTCACACTAAGGGTGGGGCCGATTGGGGGGTTGGGGCACCGCCCCCTGTCACACTCAAGGCAGGGTCGATGGGGAGGTTGCGGCACCACCCCCTGTCACGCACAGAGCAGGGCCGATCAGGGGGTTGGGGCGCTGCTCCCTGTCACTCACAGAGCAGGGCCCATCAGGGGGGTTGGGGCTCCATACCCTGTCACACACAGAGCAGGGTTGATCAGGGGGTTGGGGAGCTCCCCCCTGTCATGCACAGAGCAGGGCCGATCAGGGGGTTGAGGCGCTCCCCCCTGTCACTCACAGAGTAGGGCCGATAGGGGAGCTGGGGCACCGCCCCCTGTCACACACAGAGCAGGGCGGATCAGGGGGTTGGAGCGCTGCACCCTGTCACACTCAGGGCAGGGCCAATGGGGAGGTTATGGCTCTACCTTGTCATACACAGAGCAAGGCCCGTGGAGGGGGGTTGGGGCGCCACCCTCTATCACCCACAGAGCAGGGCCGATCAGGGGGTTGGGCGCCGCCACTGTCACACTCAGGGCAGGGCCGATGGAGAGGTTATGATCTACCCTGCCACACACAGAGCAGGGCCTGTGGGGGGTGGGGTTGGGGCGCCGCACCCTGTCACACACAGAGCAGGGCCGATCAGGGGGTTGGTGTGCCGCACCCTGTCAAACACAGAGCCACAGGGCGATCAGGGGATTGGGGAGCTCCCCCCTATCAGGCACAGAGCAGGGCTGATCAGGGGGTTGGGGCGCCTTCCCCTGTCACGAACAGAGCAGGAAAGATAGGGAGGTTGTGGCCCCGCCCCCTGTCACACACAGAGCCACAGGGCGATCAGGGGGTTGGGGAGCTCCCCCCTGTCAGGCACAGAGCAGGGCTGATCAGGGGGTTGTGGCACCTTCCCCTGTCAGGAACAGAGCAGGGCGGATAGGGAGGTTGTGGCCCTGCCCCCTGTCACTCACAGAGCCACACAGTGATCAAGGGGTTTGGGCGCTGCCCCCTGTCACGCTGATCCCGGTGCCGGGAGCCTGGCTGCTCTGCTGATCCCGGTACCGGGAGGCATATTACCCTTTTACTATATAGAATAGAGGCCTGGTGCATGAGTGGGGGCCAGCTGGTTTGCCCTGAAGGGTGTCCTGGATCAGGGTGGGGGTACCCACTGGGGTGCCTGGCCAGGCTGGGTGAGGGGCTGAGGGCCGTTTTCAGGCTGGTGGGTGACTGAAGCTCCCAACTGCTCCATTTTTTCTTTTTCTTTTTTTTTCTATTCTGGGCCAGCTTTAGCTCTTAGGCCTCGGCTGCTGAAAGCCGGTTTCTGGCCTTTGTTTATGTTCTGTATTTGATACAATGTTGCGGTCAGGCTGGCTGAAGCCCGGCTGACTGAAAGCCGGTTTCTGGGGTTTTGTTTAGCTGCTATATTTGCAACATAGTTGCTTAGAGTTGCAGCTGAAAGGCCAGCAAGTCAGGCGGGGAACGTTGGAGTTCGCCATCACTGGAGCAAGCAAGCCTCCCTGCTCGCTTCAGTGCATGGCTGCCGGCCGCCATCTTGGCTGACAGTTAATTTGCATAAGGATATGCTGATTAGCCAATGGGAAGGGTAGCGGTCGTACGCTAATTACCATGTTTCTCTTTTATTAGTGTAGATAGACTAGAGGCCCAGTGTATGAAATTTGTGCACTGGAGGGGGGGTCCCTCAGCCCAGCCTGCCCCCTCTCACAGTCCCAGAGCCCTCAGGGGATGACCTAAGCTGCTGTCTGGCCATGGCGGCTCGGAGCAGGTGCCCCTGTGTGTGTCCCCTAAGGGCCTGCTCCCAGCCACACTTCGGAGGCTCAGGGCACGCCCCCTTGTGTGTGTCTGCTGGGGGCCTGCCCCCAGCCACGCTGCAGAGGCTCGGAGCAGGCACCCCTGTGTGTTGTCTCTCAGGCTCCAGGCTGAGCCTGGCCCCTCCTCCTGAGCTGGTCGTGAAGGTTATGGAGTACTGACCTAATTTGCATATTTTATATTTATATAAAACCATGTAAATCTAATAAAATGTTTGAGATACTATTGCTATTTTTTCCCTTTATAGATGATGAAACTGAGGCAGAGAAAGCAAGTAACATTCAAATTGAAAAGAATTTTCAGGCAGCCTGGCTTCCAAAAGAAGGCAACATATGACTGAAAAAAGTACATGTTGGATTCAATAAACCTGGATTTAAATCCCATATCACAATGCCATGGAGGGAGAGAATTGTAGAGAAGTTAAAGAGAGTTGAACCAACAAAAATGTGATATGCATTTTATTATCATCACGTTTAGAATATTATAAAAACATCAGTGATAAAATACCTCTCTCCATTGAGGTGGGCATCCCCCTTAACTCCTACCCTCCTTCTTTCATATGCTATTACCAGGTGCAACCTTCACTACATGCTTTAAACCTGAATTAATAATCTGAAAATAGGGTAGTAATAGGTAGCCCACAGCACTGTTGTAAATGAGAAAACATAAGTCGAATAAGAAGTTGTAATATGGTTACTCTGAAATAATGGGAGTAATTTAATTTGAGGCAAAAAATTATATCACATTTGGTTTCTGAATAATGTTCCAATATGTGGCCAGCTATAGTCCTTCCACATTCTCTCACTGCCCCCACTACCCAAGGCTAAATAAAGGTTCAAGCAAACAGACAAACAAACCTGGTGAATGCAGGTGGTGGTGCAGACTCTCACTCATCTGCCATGCATTCAGGCTTAGTAGAATGTGATCTGTAACTTTCTAACTCCAAAATACTGATTGCAGAGTTTTGTGGGTTTTTAAGAATGTTTCTTGGCTCAGATTAATTAATTTATAAATAGGAGAACAAACCATTAAGACCTAATAGCATACAGTGTATTTAGCACATCCCTCAGGCTCATTACCTATCTGTTTATTAAACAAATAGTATCAAACACCATGTGCCAGGGATATACTAGGTTCTAGGTGTACCACCTACCATTTGCTTTCAATGACCATTGTAACAAATTACATGTAGTTAGTGGCTTAAAACAGCAAAATTCATCTTATAGCTCTGTAGGTTAGAAGTCAGAATGTTATCTCTGGACTAGAATTAACTTGTTGGTCGAGATGCATTGTTTTCTGAGGTGCTAGAGGAGAACATATTTCCTTGTTTTCTGGCTTTTAACGACTACCCATATTCCTTGGCTCATGGCCACCTTCTATTTTTAAACAAGCAATGGTTGGTCTAGTTTTTCTCACATTTAATTATTTTGATGCTGACTCTCCCCCCTTCTTTTTCATTTACAAGGACATTTGTGATCACATGACCTCCACCCCTTGATAATCCAAGAAAATATTTCTATTTGTAGGTCAGTTCATTGCAAGCATAATTCTATCTAAACTTTAATCCTCCTTCCCATGTAATATAGCAGATTGCAGGGATTAGAGCATGAACATCTTTCAGGACCATTTTTTTTTTTGCCTATTTCTGTCACTGTTCACATATTACTTTAAGTTTGTGGAAGAGATACTGATTACATGAGTTAGTAAATAAATATAATAGTTAAAAACTCTGAATATTGAATATTTTATGGTATCAGGAGTGCTTAACTTATAGAAAGTTGATACAGATAAGGGAATTTTCCCTTAGTTTGTTATTTTGTCTTGACATCTGGAGGAAGAGTGTAGTTCAATTAGTTAAGGTGTCAGGGGATTTTTTTTTCATAGAACCACATACAAGGGTTTAAAAGTAAGGGAAAAAAGAGACTTAGAGGAACAAAACAAAAACCAGTGTGCCTGGAGCAAAATGAGCATTATAATTCAAATTCAAGCCATTGCTAATGATTTATTATATTCTACTGGTTGAAATGTTAAGAATGAAATAAGGAAGAAAATTTAGGTTTGTCACTGTCTTCCACTTCTAGGAGTGGCTCAGGCCCTTTTAAAATTATATCTTTGGCCCTGGGTATTGGAAAAGCATTTGCTTACATGTGTACAGAAGTTACCGTTTTTCTTCAGTCCTTTGAGATATTTAGAATATTAAACATCCAAGTAAAATTGTTAATAGTTCTGTAGAATTTGAGAGTGTTTCAAATAATTTGTCATTTATTATGCTTACACATGCTTAGTAATTTTCCCCATTATAAAGTGAGTGTTTTATATATTAATATAACTCTACCCATATCAATATTAAGGAGATTTTTTAACAATTAAAAAGAATAAGAGGAAACTGTACATATTAAAAGTATTTTATAATCTAAATATTTTCCAAAGCATTTTGGGGTGAGATTACTATTTTGATAGTTTTAGTTTATTCCTTCCTATATCCATCTAGAAAGTGTCTCCTGATCACTGACTTTATGTAGGCACTGTAATAGGTACTGGGATTTAAGAAGTGGATATACAGTAATATAGTTCCCCTCACATTATATAAAATCTTAAATTTATTGTTTTTTGACTGCAGTGAACAGATTAAACTATTATTCCAGTCTTGTCTGATGAAAAATATTATGAACTTAAATAACAATATTAGTACAGCCAGTAGTGTATAGATACAAAATCAAAAGGAAACAGTAAGGGATCCAAATCCCTAAAATTAAGTTCCTAGCCCCTTGCACATAGTAGCACTTCTTGTAGACTATATATGATAGTTACTCATTACATTAAAACTATGTGTTTAGCATCTTCCTTTTAAGAGAAAAGCTTTTTAGAGACAGTACAATAAATTATTTGCCCTTTCCACCTAGAAATGTCATAGTATATGGAATTTAGTACACATTGAATATCTGCAACTAAGTTAAAGTGAAATATCATATTGATTAGCAACTGATTTGTGAAAATCTTATGCTATTTTACTGCAACTTCAACATATAAAGCCTTAAGAAATGATTATAGTCATCATTTAAAGATAGGACATAATGGCTTACAGATTAAAAACTGCTTTGGAATCCAAGTGCAACTAGTGTAAATATGATCTCATGCTATTCAGCAACATCAATATATCTCAAAATCAGAATAGAACATTTTTAATTCATAAAACCTATAGCTCAAATAAATAGATCTGTCATGTTATTTCAATTTCTATGAACCATGCTACTCACAAATACATAGTTGGATGAGCTATCTTGTTCCACCATATGAATTTCATGGGTCTTATTTGTTAGTTACTGATGATACTGGTTGAAATATTTTTAATAACAATCATAACACAAATAAAATTTCTACTTGTTAAATAGTACAATTTAAGATTATTCCAGAGATAAGGCTGTTTCATTCTGATAAACCTGAAAAACAAACTTGATTACAATGAAGAGAATAATATAAAGGCTTCCTACAAGATGTTATATGTTGAATAAAAAATAATAGGCACTTAATCTTGCAGTAAGCTAGAATAAGTTGTATATTTACTTTTTGCCCTTACATCTTCATTATAAAAGCAAAGAAAAAACAAAAAAAAAACTAAATTTAGTAACCACTTACATTCACAGTGTTACACAATTGCAAAGGTCATTATCTTAACACAATAAGCAGAACTGTTCAGGTACACCTGTTTCTGAGTTTCACTGAGTGCCTGAATAACCTTACTAAGTTAACACAAGTTCTCTGAATCTCAGATTCTGTATTAGCAAAATGGGACAATAATACAGAATTGTTATGTGGATTCCATGAGATTAAGTATGTGAAGTGAGCAAGACAATGCTTACACAATAATTAGTAGCAATAGTGCTTATTAAGCAGTCATGGTTATCTGACCATAAATATCGCCACTAATATATTTCTATGACTGTACTGTTTAACTCCTTACTAGTAAATGTTAAAAAATCAAATTAATGAAGAGGGATAGAAAAAAGAGATGTAAAGTAGCTTTTCTAACCTTGATGTTTTTGAAGCTTTGATGTGATATGATATTGACTTCAGGGCATGTGTTGGAGCTTTTCTGGGTTTGATATTCCCCGACCTTCTCTGACATTCTTCTGACCCTCCCAGCAGTTTTTCTCCAGCTCTCTTCAACATTTCCTCAGCTTCCTGGCTGTGCTTCAATACTCTTGGAAAATTTCCCAGACGATTTACAAAAGATCGTGTAGAGTAAGAACCTCAGGGTCACAGACTTAGAAGAGGTGATTCTGAAGGGCAAAATAAGACGATCCGGTACAAAAGTTATTCATGAATTAACAGAGAAGCTTCAACTAAAAGGAAGTATTATTGTTTCGAATAGAATAAACAGGTGAGGATCTTATACAGTCAAATAAATCATCTATGGATAAGGAAATTGAACTGAGTGAGAATGATTTTGGAGTATTTTATTTTAATAGTGATTATTTCAGGTTGCATAGCTCGTATAAGGACTCTTCTATATGCATGCACAAGGAGAGACTGATATATCCAAAGCAAACTAAATATCTTTGGCATTTCCATTAGCAGTTTAATAAAATAGCTAAAACATAAACCAAGGCCCCCCAAAAAGATCACAGTTCCAAATTTAAGCTTTCCTATAAGAATATATGTGTGTGTATGTGTATATATATATATATATATATATATATATATATATCACAGGAAATGTTAATAGGAATTATCAAAATAAACATTTTAGAACAAAACTCATAGGAAGTAATGTGGATTGTAATATAAAAGAACTTTAAATTGATTGAAATGGTAATTCACTTGGATTAGGCAATAGTTATAAGTATATAACACTTATGTTATATTACACCATGTATATTGTCCTGTTCTTTTACCTCATAAATGATAATTGTATGCACTTAATTTATGTGTCTCAGCTACTAATAGTACTGTTTTTGTTGGTCCTGTTTATGTTGTACAATACTACTTACCCTGCCTTACCTGGAAAGCCATCAGTGCTCTTATAACTATGTGCTGGATCTACTAAAAAATTCAGGGATGGAAAATCAGGGAAGGCTATTGATATCCTGTTGATTCAATTCATAAGGCCCCTCAAATTTGAAGACTGCCAGTCTGTGTTTACCAGGAGTCATGAGCTGTTTCTCTGTGAAAACTGAAAAGGCCAGTTCCAAAGATCTGGTTTTGTTTGGGGTTCACATAGATGTATAGACTTCTGAAGTATTAGCACCTACCAGAGAGTTTGCCTCTTGTTCCCAACTCCTATTTCTAATCAGGCAGAATGACACTCCCATCTTTATTAGTCCAAAAGGCATATTCTCTCTCTCTCTCTCTCTCTCTCTCTCTCTCTCTCTCTCTCTCTCTCATTACTTATTTCTGGTCTTAGCTTTCACAAAAGTTTGGAAGAGCCCCATGGTTCCTTGATTTCATGGTCTTGAACAAATTCCTTAATAAAATATTTTCAAAGGATTTAGCTATCCACTGCAAAAGCAATTGGATATGATAGAAAGTAGATACACACACACATATCTCAGTGTTTTTTAACTATTTTGCTTTATAAGGAATTATCTTTCTCTCTCTGTCCTCAAAAGATATTATCCTGAACTTAAGTTCCCCCATTTAACAAATAACTGTATTTATTAAGCTCCCTTTGTAAGCAAGATGCTATGTTAGATGAGAAATACACAGTAGTAATAAAAAAAACATGGTTGCTATTATCATGGTAATCACAGAGTAGTGGGGAAGATAGATAGCAAAGAAATATGCATGCAATTATCATTTACGAGGTAGAAGAACAGGAAGATATATAAATGGATTCCACCACAAAACAAAGTAGGAATACTTTATTTATACTCTGGAAGCTCAAAACCTAGGCTGCCAGGAGCTCATGCAGTACATAAAAATCGTGCAGCAGATGAACAATTATCCTAAATAATAAGGCAGAAAGGAACACAGTGATGAATTAGACTTCGTTCCTTATGTCTAGGAACTAATGATTTCTGTCTAAGAGAACAAAAGCCAGCTTTATGGAGAAGATGGCATTTAGATTGAAACATAGAGGACGGGTGATAAAGAAATATGGTAAAAGGCACTAGCTGCCAGGAAGAAAGTTTAACTTTCACACCTAACCCTTATTTTATGCCCCTCGGATTCCAGAACTAATTTGGTTTGTTTACATGCTCCACTATCCCTGGTGCTTGCTGGTGACTGCTCCCCACCTAAAAAGTGTGCCTAGGGTGGGAGATAAAAAGACAAAAGTGATCACTTCTACCATTCTTTATCTGAGTAAGATTTTCTCTTACCAGTAATCTCCAAAGAAATCCTTAAACATTTAAGAAAATGTTACAAATAACCCCACATTTGGAAGCTAATGAAACTTGAAAAAAATGATACCTACCAACATTTAACAATGTTTACTAGTAGTCAAACTAACTGGTATTCAGGGAACCCTATTGATCCTCGTAACTTAAAACCTATCTGAGGCACTTCCATTTAGGCCTCACCCATTTTTCTCTAACTCATGCTGTATTGGTTCTAATTCTTTAGCTGATAGTGGATACAAATAAGTTAATTGTGTTATTATTATTAGAAATATATATATATATATATATATATATGAGCATTATATAGATTTAGGATGTCTAATGCATATATGCATGCATTCTAAAAGATTTGCATGTAAGATGAAATTCACCAAGTTATTAAAATGAAAAGTATAGGGGAGAAAGAGATGGGTAATTAAATGACTGAAGAAAACTTGAGTTCTATATACTTACTAGAGATCCAGTGCATGAAAATTCATGCACTGGAAGGGGGGTCCCTCAGCCCGGCCTGCCCCCTCTCACAGTCGGGGAGCCCTCAGGGGCAGGAGGTGACTTGGCAATCAGGGAAAGGCGACACCCCCATCACACCTCTGCTGCTGCCACTGCTGGCAGCACAAGCCTCAGCCGGCCCTGGTTATCTGAGCCTCGGGTGGCCCTGGGCGGCTGGGCAGCAGACATCAAAGGCTTGCCTGTGCCTTGGGCCGGCGCTGGGCAGCTGGGGGGCTGAGGGCGGGTCTGGCTGCACCATGTGCCTGCCACCCCCCAGCGGGGCTGAAAGGACTGGGGGACTTTGGCAGGGCTGAGGGGACTGGGTGCCACCCTCTTGTGGCTATGCTCTGCCATCTTTGCGATGGTGTGATAGTCAATTTGCATATTCTCTCTTTATTAGATAGGACAGTGTACTTATTAACAAGATTCTATTACATCTCAAGAATACTCCTACCACAATTGGCAACTTATCCACTAAAACTTAATTGTTATTATCAAACTGGAAAGACAATACTCAAGCAAGTTGTCAAACATTAAGATTTATGTTCTTTCATTACCAAAATATTTCTGCAGAAGACATTTTATTAATAAAAATATGGCTTGTATATGCAAATGTTCACTGATGTGTGAGTGCCTACCTTGTTCTTTGTATTAAAAGATATCTTGTCTTAAAACAAAAATGCACATGTAGTACTATTGTAACTAATAAATCATGTATGAAAAATGTGAAAGATGGCATCGTATATCAGTAGTGCACTCCTGTATAATTAGATATATTTTCTTCAGTTCTTAAAGACCATCTTATGACATTTTTGTTTTAAAAGTTCATTCATAATGTAAATGAATAATGCATTGCTCATGATGGCGACTCTGAACTCTAATGTCATATCACTGATGATGGGGCTGTCATAAATGCAAGAAGAGAAATGATAACTAGAGTAGTTACTTTTTCTATCCCACCAAATGTTATTTAAAAATCACTATAGATTAGCATTGGACAAACACTGCTTATTTTTATAATTTATAGTGATCAAATTTCTAGAAGGTCATGGATACCTTCCATTTGTTGATTTACCCTAGGAAGGAATAAATTTCAATTTTGCTCATTGTACATGAAAAATAGAAGGAACAATTTATCTCTGGCAGGATGTTTAGGAAAGTAAAGCTCTAAAACACATAAACCACTGGATAATTTCTTAATGTAAAGCACCTTTCCAGGATTAAATAACTATTTTAAAAGGAAAGACACATTTTCAAGTTTGAGTTTATTTGACACAATTATGAGCAGCATCAACTATTTTACAAATAACGTATTGCTATGAAATTGTTCAGCAATATCTTAAAGTATCTAGTTGTTAATATGATCTCTTTCCTTATTTTAAATTCCTTAAATGATAATCTTTAATAGAGATCACCCTTTATGGTACAAAATATATGCTCAATAAATATCTGTTGAATAAATGCACATGTATTAATGGAATTTGTTTTAGTTAAATTGTTTTATTACTATTTTCTCAGCTTGTTCTTTTATTCCTGTCAGAAATATAAGGGTTTGTGTTTGCCTTTCTGGAATCAGAGAATAATAAAAATGTCTCTCTAATCCTTCTTATTAAACTCCCTTTTATGTAGCTAAATTACAGAGACAATAGCCCTAATCCACCCCAAAGTAATCAAAGCAAACTCCCAGGGTTAGGTAGAATAAAGTCTGGAGTCCCATATTTAAACATACAATAGTATGATATGTGAAATTTTAATAGCTAAGTGTCCAGTTGGTGTGGGAGTGTCTTAAATGAAATAGAAGCTTATATGTATACTCAATGCTACATGAATATACAACACAGTCTACTTGAAGAACTCATTTATCAATGTATCTTTCAGCCTTAAGATTTTCATTATTCTAAGTTTTAATACCAACACACACACATGTGTGCGCGCACACACACACACATAAACCAATTTATATGAGGAAAGGTAGATATTGAAAATATCATAAATCTTTTTCAGCTGAGAGACCAGAGAAAAATGGATTCCTACTCATTTCTACCCCAAGCATATGTTATAGATATTTATGTATTTCCCATTCCTGATACTAATGTCTTTCCTTAGGCCCATATGCAAATAGATATACACTTTCAGGAGGAAGGAACTAAAATAAATGTGTATACATTGTTTTGAACTGAAAGCAATCAAATACTGTAATACTCCTCAATTTTTAAAAACTTTTTATATATGTATCAGGAGTACTGGTTAATAATGCGGATTTTTTTCAATAGATGGCGTTACACATATGTTGATATATATGTGATTTGATATGTATGCTATTTTGCTGTATTGACAGAAAGCTTTAAAACTTCGTATGTTGACATCATAGATATTTTTACACTTAAAAATGTCAAATTTCATGCCAAAAAAAAGAGCATTTGCAGGAAGTTTTAATTCATTACTTTATTTTGAAGAAAAGTGTTGCTGAAAGTTATCATATACTTTGGGAAGCTTATGGTGAACATGCTCAATCTCAAGATACTGTGAATGCTGGTTTAAAGGCTTTAAAAGTGATTATTTCAATGTGAAAGACAAAGAATGTCCAGGTCAACCACAAAAGTTTGAAGACCAACAATGACAAGCATTATTGGATGAAGATGGGTGTCAAACACAAAAACAACTTGCAGAAAGATTAAACGTTGCTCAGCAAACAATTTCCGATTGTTTACAAGCAATGAGAAAGATTTTTAAGGACGGAAAATGGGTGCCACATCAACTGAACGAAAGACAAATGGAAAACCGAAAAGTCATCAGTAAAATGTTGCTTCAAAGGCACAAAAAGAAGTCTTTTTGTATCGAATTGTGACTGGTGATGAAAAGTGGATTTATTTTGAGAATTCCAAATGCACAAAATCAGGGGTTGATGATCCAGGTCAACCATCAACATAGACTGCAAGGCCAAATCGCTTCTGAAAGAAGACAGTGCTCTGCATTTGATGGGATCGGGAAGCTGTAGTGTATTATGAGCTTCTAAAACCAGGTGAAACTGTTATACTGATTGCTACCAACAACAAATAATCAATTTTAACCATGCTTTGATCATAAAATGACAGAATGTGCCAGAAGACACGGCAAAGTAATTTTGCTTCATGATGACCACCATCACACACTTCAAAATCAGTTAAAAACATGTTAATAGATCTTGCCTGGGAAGTATTAATCCACCCGCCGTATTCACCAGACCTTGCTCCTTCAGATTACCACTTGTTCCAATCAATGACACACTCACTTTCTGAGCAGCATTTCAAAATGTACCAAGAAGCGGAAAACTGAGTCTCTGAATGGTTTACCTCAAAACAAGGAAATTTCTATTGGGACATTACAATGAAATATACAGTGAACATCAGTGGACCTGAATTAAGATAAAATTAATTCATTTTAAATTGTGTGACCATCAGTAAATTGACTAACCACACAAGACTTCATATTTTTATGCTCTAACATAATAATAATCCTAATATATAAAAACCCAGAGTCCATAACGTCCAAAATGACCAAAGGCTCAACCGACCGGAAGTCATCCCTGCAGTCAGTGCTGGGTCGCCACGGCGGCCAAGGGGGCTGCGGATCAGGCCCAGAGAGAGGTCTGGAGAGAGAAGCAGGGTCTGATCCGTAGCTTCCGTGGCGGCTGTTGATCAGCCCTTGCCTCTCTTTCTCTCCAGGCCTCCATGGGGGCTACTGATCAGCCCCACCTCACTGATCAGGCCTGGAGATAGGCCCAGAGATGCTGACTGGTATAGAAACTGACCAAGGAGAACCAAATCTGGGTGACCTGTGAGGAGCCAATGGTTGCCTACCTGGCGGAGCTTTTCATGCTGACTGGCATAGAAACCAACCAATTAGAACCTAATCTGGGTGAACTGCGAAGGCAGAACTTAAGGTGGGGGCTGAAGAGGGGTTTTAAGGGCAACAGCTGTTTGGTGTAAGGCAGCGGTTCTCAACCTGTGGGTCACGAGATTCATAACAGTAGCAACATTACAGTTATGAAGTAGCAACAAAAATAATTTTATGGTTGGGTCACAACATGATGAACTGTATTTAAAGGGCCAGAAGGTTGAGAACCACTGGACTGTAAGGTGTAAGAAAGCGGTTCAATTTTTTAATGACTGGTTTGGTAGTATAGTGCATATGGCTGTCTATCAGTCCAGATATAGGGATTATGTATTTTTGTCTCTCAAGAGCATCCCCTCTGCTGAGAAAAGCTTCCCCCTGCCCCACCATTTAAACTATCCTATCCTATATAATCTATCTATACTACTAAAAGGGTAATATGCTAATTAGACCGGGTCGACCAGCCATCTTCCGGATGTCCGACTTTCTTCTGGACAAAGCTATGGTGGTTGGGGCCGAGGCAGAGGCAGTTAGGGGCAATCAGGCCGGCAGGGGAGGGCAGTTGGGGGCAATCACGCAGGCAGAAGCAGTTAGGGGTGATCAGGCTGCCAGGGGAGAGCAGTTAGGAGTGAGATAAGGCCAGCTGGGGAGGGCTGTTGGGGGAAACCAGGTCGGCAGGGTAGGGCATCTGGGGGCAAGATTAGTCTGTCAGGGGAGGGCAGTTGGGGGTGATCAGACAGGCAGAGGCAGTTGGGGGCGAGATCAGGCCAGCAGGGGAGGGCAGTTAGGGGTGAGCAAGAAGGCAGGCAGAAGGGTTAGAGGCAATCAGGCAGGCAAGCAGAGGCAGTTAGGGGCGATCAGGCAGGCATGCAGGTGAGCGGTTAGGAGCCAGCGGTCCCAGATTGCAAGAGGGATGTCCGACTGCCAGTTTGCCAGTTTAGGCCTAATCCCAACCGGCAGTTGGACGTCTCCCAAGGGGTCCCTGATTGGAGAGGGTTCAGGCTAGGATGAGGAAACCCTGTCCCCCCATGGATGAATTTTGTGCACCGGGCCACTAGTAATAATAATAATAATTAATAACAATAATAATAATAATATTTTGGTTTCTTGCCTTTCATCTAATTTTAAAATAAAAGAAATATATTTGAAAACTTTTAAAAACATTTATACAGCCAGAACCGGTTTGGCTCAGTGGATAGAGCGTCGGCCTGCAGACTGAAAGGTCCCAGGTTCGATTCCGGTCAAGGGCATGTACCTGGGTTGCGGGCACATCCTCAGTGGGAGGTGTGCAGGAGGCAGCTGATCGATGTTTCTCTCTCATCGATGTTTCTAACTCTCTATCTCTCTCCCTTCCTCTCTGTAAAAAATCAATAAAATATATTTTAAAAAAATAAAAAAATAAAAAATAAAAACATTTATACAAATATAAAATATCATTTTTCCCATGCTTATGATTGTTGCTAATACCCATCCCTTTGGGTACAGCCATTTATTTTTCTCAACCCTTTATAGAGTTGGTTATAGATAGCTGAAGCTTTCTACTGTTCTGTTTTGTTTAGAAATTCAAGTGTGTGATTTCATAATCATAAGAATTAATTTTGAACAAGTAGGACATACAAAATATAAAATGCTAATGAATATCAGAGATTGTGTGCTTTCTGAATAAATGTATTTCTGGCTCTTCCTAAAAAGTCATAAACTTTAGCCTAAATGTTATAAGGATAAAGGTGATATTTTACATTTATATGCCATGCAGCACTGTCAAAATAAAATATTTATTTTTCATTGATAGAAGGTAACTTACAGAACCATTTCTTTTCCTGCTGAAATATTACCAATTAAATAAAACATGAGCTCTAGAGAGAGTTTTTCCTTGCATTTCTCTGTATGGATTTCAGAACTCTCTATTCTCTCTCCTAAAGCATACCCCAAACTGATTCCTAGCTAGTGCACTTTCATGCATTCTTGCACTTTGAATTCTAAGACAAACCAAATTTCTGAATAAGATAGAATGCCAAGAAGATCATTACTTAAGTTTGGGTTCACTAGATAGACTTTGATCTTCCTCAATGTGAGGACAGTTACAGATAAGATCTTTTGCTAATAAATAACAAGAAAAGAAGATGGGAGCTCCATAATGGAAATTATTATGTTTAGCATGAAAACAAAATTGAATACTATATTCACATTTTAATCAAATTCAATACATCGGGACTATTAGTACTGAATAAATAATGAATTTTTTTTCTACCTCACAGATATTTAATCCATTCTGGAACAGACTAATTGATATTTCTATTTCTCCAAAACTTAATCTTTGTCGGTAATAGAAATCTATATGTCAAAACTTTTCAATACTTCTTTGATCTTCCCTCTCTATCTTTCCCTAATAATAGGAAAGGAGAAGAGCCCATGTCTCTGCATGTGTGTGCTCTGGTCAGGGTAGGCGAAGGGAAGGCATGGTGAGGAGGGCCTCTGCACTTTCCTTGGATCCCTGGGAAGCAAGAGTATGCTGACAGAGGACAGTGTAATAACTGCCTTCTTCATCTGGAGCTCATCATAGCAGCAAGGGAAAACAAGAAAAGAAAAACTATCAATTTGCAAGGGGTACATCTCTAAAGTAGAGAAAAAAGAAAACAACAACAACAACACAACAACCAGGAGGGGAGTTTGATATATGTATATCTCCAAGGTGTAACTGTGTTTGAACCACGGGTGGGCACTGGGCACTTGTACATCAAAAGAGGAAATAATTAATGTATGAACTGTTCTAAATTCCTTATGATCTCTGAAATTATTGTCTTGGGGGAATTTACCTTTCCAGGTGAAAAAATAGATCTTGAATAATTATGACAATTTCTAAAATTCTAAGGTAAGAAATCAGTTTTTTAAACTGAAATGAAGCCCTCTGACAGCATCTGATTTGAGGGTCTGATGTGAAGTGTGAATGTCCATGTGGGGCCTTTCTATTTTTCAGAAACATTGGTGAGTAGAATCTATGCTAAACTATTCTGAAACAAGATCAGGGTCCTGACTTTGTTGCAGGAGACTTGGTAAAATTGGTGACCAGGAACAAATTTTACCATTTTAGGGACACACAGGTTTTATGTGTGGGGTAGCTGACATTTCTATGAAAATGGAGTTTGAACAAAAGAAAATAGTCTGCAGTATTTCATGTTGAAATTTCTGTGAAAGTGAGCATGCCCTGAACTATTTGCAGGCTTTTCATTTTTTAAACTAGGAAATAATGATATGAATACATTTATATTGCAAAGGAATTTGAGAAATCTGTTTTGTTTTGTGAACTCTCTATATATTGTTATATAAATATTGTTTTTAGCTGCAGGGTGATTCTGTCTTCCATGGCATCATGTGTGATGGAAAGAGATGTGTATGTTCACATGTGCATGCATATGTGTGTGCATGTGTGCGTGTGTGTGTGTGCGTGCACACTTGGAGAAGTGGAAAGGTCAATAAGAAAAAATTATGCGATAGCTTCTAGTAGCCAATTGCTTTTTTGCAAGAGGAGAATAGAGATCCATCCTTCATATCCCTGCATATCCTATATAAGAAAAGGCTAATATGCAAATAGCCTAAACATTGGAACAACCGGAACAACCGAACAACCGGTTGCTATGATGTGTGCTGACCACAAGAGGGTGTGCGTGGAACTTGGTGAGCATTGGCTGCAGCACGATGGTGGAGCAGGTGAGCGAGCAGGGGTGCCAGACCAAGGCAGGGCACAGTTGCTGTCATCTGGGCGAGCCTCTGGTGGTTACTGAAAATTCTTTGCTTCCACATGCTGTGGTCCCACCCGGTGCTCACACCTGCTACTGGCGCCAGCCCCGATCGCACCCACTGCTGGCACCGGAGCTACTGCTCGGCACTGTCAGCAGGTACGAGTGGCAGCTGCTAGCCCCAATCACCCCTCAGGGCTTCTCTACCACCACTTGTTCCTGAGGAGTGAATGGGGCAGCAGCTGATGCTCACACCCGCTGCTGGCACCAGCCCCAATCGCTCCATGCCTTTAGCGGTTTCGAGAAGGGCCAGTGCCATCAGTGCATGGGAGTGGCGGCAGCAGAAGCGGGGCTGCCGGAGACAGGGGACCAGGGGGCCGTGGCAGGAGGGAGCGGGCAGGGGCTCGGAGGGTGAGCCAAGACCCACCCCTGGGCCTACTGCAGCCTCAAGACCCACAGTTCCTTTCAAGGTGCACAAATTCGTGCACTGGGCCCCTAGTATATTTATCTTTGCCTGACTTTGAGAAAATCTGTGTGTCTAGAAATAGAGGAATCACATGAAAGAGCTCATTCATCAACAATTTTATAGCTTTATGGACACTCAAATCTTTATGTGGTACCTTGCTGTTGTCACTTTACTTCTCTACATCATTGGACAATTAGATTATTTGATGTTTTTAAAGTAGCCATAAGCACAAAAGTGTCTACTCTTTAAAATATATATGTATTTTTATTGATTTCAGAGAGGAAGGGAGAGGGTGAGAGAGAGACATCAAAGATAGGGAGAATCATTGATCGGCTGCCTCCTGCAGGCCCCACACTGAGGATCAAGCCAGCAACCCAGGCATGTGCCCTGACCAGGAATCAAACTGTTACCTCCTGATTCATAGGTCAACGCTCAACCACTAAGACAAGCCATCTAGGCATCTACTCTTTATTATAGCAAATGCCCATCAAGCTGTGAACTATCTAGAAAATTGTTCAAATCTATTAAGAACTCTGATGATCTTTACAATTGATTTTACTTTAGGCAGAGGCTGACATGGAAGAATTAAATTGAATATAATTCAGTGATACTAGGTTATACAAAGAGCTGTCATTGATGAACATTAAAGGAATGAAACAGTTTTAAAAGGATACTGCACTTACATTTTTAAATAATTAAAACTTAAAAAGTGATTTTTATTTAATCTTTATTTTTACAAAAGTATTACATATGTTTCCTTTTTCCCCCATTGACCCTTTCTAGCCTGCCCCAGGCCTTCACTATCCTATTGTCTGTGTCCATGGGTTATGCTTAAATGCATACAAGTTCTTTGGTTCATCTCTTCCACCCACCCATCCACCCCAGCCCATAGATCCAGAGACATAGATTGACATGGAACTGACTGTCCAATCTTAAAAAAAGTTTTTAAGTGTATATATTAACTCATTAAAAATAATTCCAATACTGAGTGGTTAAGCTGTGAAAGGCACTACATTGGGCACAGAGACTCGGTGAAGAATTAGCCACTGTCTCTTTCCTCATGGGTTTTAAAATTTGGTTGTGAATAATGAAATGTACAGAGTCAAATATAATATAAAGTACAAGTGTCATTAGTATAAGAGGGGCATAGTTGGGGCAAATAAACACATATTGATTAATAGAGAGAAGATCCCAGAGGAAGGGTTATTTCAATGTTTGGGTGGTATAGAAGAGTTCCTGTATAGGACAAGGAAAAAGGGAAGAAAAAAATCTATTTCCAGCTGAAGGTATAGCATTTGCAAAGGATCAAAGGAATCAGAGTCTTAAGAAATAAAAGCAAAACAAAACTGAAAACTATTCAGTATGCTACAACATAAAAGAGCAAGATAAACTTGTCAAACATTGGGATGTGTGTGTTTAACAGAATCTTAGGAGATGGAGCAAGGTGTTTAAAATCAGTAGGGAGCCAGTGAACACTTTAAATTTGAGTGGTGATATGATTAGATGTGTACTTAAAGAAAAAAGAAAAGAAGAAGCCTCTTGCAGTCATGGGATGGGGAGACCTGAAATGAAACAAGACTGGATAAAAAGAGACTGAACTTAGCAGAGAGATAAATTCAAGGGTGGCACTTTCACTTCTCATTTAGTCAAGCCAGGGTTTAATGGTTCAAATCGGACTAGAGAAATAGAGAAAGCAGTTATGTTTGTATGAGGAGATGGAGTCCAGTTTTAAGCATTATGAATCTGAGAATACCTGTAGGATAGGCTCATGGAAGAGAGTTGGAAGGCATCAGTGTGGAAAATAGTTACTGTCAACTCCGAGATTAAGAGGACCTGCCCTGACGGTGTGGCTCCATTGGTTGTAGCATTATCTTGTACACCAAAATGTGGCTAGGTGCCTGGTTCCATTACAGGTCAGGACAAATACATAGGTGGCAGGTTCAATCTGCTCTGAGTGCATGTGAGACTCACCTGGTTGATATTTCTGCGCTCTCTCTCTCTCTCTCTCTCTCTACTTCTACTCACTACTTCTTAGGCAACCTTCTTGTAGTTGAAGTAGGAGTTGGGAAAGCAAATCATCAACACTTAACCAGTTCTCCTCCAGGCTGTGGATGGGCAGAAATAAACAGGAAACTGGCAGGGGTTCTCAAACTTTTTTTCCTCTGTCTCTTAATCTTCTGATATAGGTGACCTAGGTTGTCTGTTGCTTTCAGACTTAACAGTACTAGATTGTGTTTTTGTCTGACCTAAAAGACCTAGATAGTCTATTGTTTTATATTTAACTTGCATAGCAGCAAATGTGTCTCATCTACATGATCTGAAGTCCCCACCCTGCTTTTTATTAACATGTATTTATGTATCTTGTGGCTTCAATTCCAATTGGCGGAAATCTAATATCAGGTTAAAACAATAAAGGTAATTATTTATTGAATGCAACTGATATGTGCAAAGAGTCTCCTTGAGAATATGGGATTCAGTGGTGTCATCAAAGATCAATCTTGTCCTGCCTGTTTTGCATATGTTTATTTCAGCTACCTTTATTCTCAGGCAGGCTCTTTCAATGAGGAGACAGAATAAATGGCTGCTGGATGCTTTAAGCTTAGCATGTTGTCATAAATCTGGTTTCTATGGTTGCAATTAAAAAGCACAATTCCTTTTGTTTTCTTTGATAACCTATTGTGAAGTTCTTAGGGTGTTCTCTGTAACCCTGCTCTTCTGCAATTTCAAGATGATTTTGAGTCAAGTGTTTTCATGTGTGTGTGTGTGTGTGTGTGTGTGTGTGTGTGTGTGTGTGTTTGTTTGTTTTGTTTTGTTTTGTTTTCTGAGCAGGATGCAAGGGTGATTTCTTTCCCAGGTTCTTGTCCAGGTCGATTAGAAGAATGAAGCCAGGGACAAAAGGTGATAGATGAAAAGGGTGGAAATTTATTGGAAACAAGTACAGATTCTCGTGTAGGGAAGGGGTCCCAAGGAGGTGACCCACTAAGCCCCTTTTTCTAAGGTTTCTTTGCAGTTCTTTGTTTCTTGATATTCTCCATCTGATTAGTCACTATAGCAGCTTCAAAGCTCAAACCCCACGTGGGCCCCCCCTCTCTTTCTCCACCTTCAGTGGTAGAATTCTCTATCCCCTGTGAAAATCTGTTTTCCTCTTTCTCTCATTTGTCAGCATTTCTCTATCCTCTGTGAAAGTTTGTTTCCTCTTCCTCCCCATACCTGTGGCTTTTCTCTATCTTTTGTGAATGGATGTCTTCCTCTCCCCTTATCCTGTGGCACCTTTTCTCTCTGTGAATATATGCCTCTTGGCAGCTCCAAGCCCTCAACCAACTATGCCTTCCTCCCCATGGATCCCCCTAATTTCTAAAACTCCCTAAGCCTGCCCATTATACCCCTAAAAATTCTTTTAAATTTGTCTTGTTATGAGTATTTTCTTAATTTTTTTGTGCCAGACACTTTGTGGGCTCTTTAAATATGAAGATGAATATTATTCAGGACTAGGGATCATTTTTATATTATTACATTAGTAATAACTTCACTTCTATTATCCCCTTCCCTTTTCTGGAAATCACAATTGTTTTAGTCAGGTGTAGTGGTAGAATTGTCTTGTCATTTTCAATCACATTTTTGGTTCTGTTTTCTAGCTGATAATTTCATGTTTACATTTTATATTTACTATTTATTTTAAAATTCTAATTATTTTTTTCTTATTATCTAAAGTCTTCTAGAAAGGTGTTGTTGTTTTTCTGGGTATAATATCTCTTTTTGAATGACTTGTATTTTTCTCTCTTTCTCCACATTCTTTCCTTTCGTTGTTCCTTTTTGTCTGGCTAAAAACTTAAATCTCTTATGATTCTTGGATGTCCTGTTATAGTTAAATGTCAGGCTCTAAAAATGAATAGAAAAATTCTATATATGGACAGAAATGTTGTTGATGGATGGGTTTTACTTAGTATTGATCAGATAAAGGCCCAGCTATTTCACTGGGAAATTGTGAAGAGCCGGTATCTGTAGACCCTTGCTCTTCCATTTAGTCTGTTTCCCTCGGTGGAATTCCTCAATCATTTGCTTAGATAGAATCCTGTTTGCCTCTGCTCTGGAAGACAGCATGACAAATAGAAAGAAGAGGCTTTCACACAAAGATACCTAAGATACTTAGTATCATCCTAATATTTATAATCGGTGTCCATGAAATCTGAGAAGGAAGCCCACCTTCAACAAATTATGCAGACTATGAGTTACTTTTTGCATAACAAGTTAACCCAAATTTAGTGACTTAAAACAATAATAATTATTTATTATCTGTCACGGTTGGGGGATTGAATATTCAGGAGCAGCTTTTCTGGGCCATTTTGGCTACGGTCTTTCAGTGAGATTGTAATTAGATGTGTGCCAGACTTCAATCATCTGAAGGCTTTACCGGAGCGGGGATATCTGCTTCCCGATGCTGTTCAGTGACGTAGCTGACCCGTTGGAGCTGGCTGTTGGTGGAAGTCCTCCTTTCCTCCCCAGGAAGGGCTTTCCCCAGGGTCGTTGGAGTGACCTCAGAGGACGGCGGTTACCTTCCCACAAAGCAGGTGACTTAGGGAGCAATGTGAAAGTTGAAATTCCTTTAACAACCCAGCATCAGAATTATAACTTCCATTTCCACATTTTCCTACAAATCACATATGTCAGTCCTGATTCTCTGTGGGAAGGAACTCCCAATGGTGAGGATCATTGGGGCCTGCCTAAGAGAATGTCTGCCACAAAGTTTTTCTATGACTAGTTGTTTGTATTCTTATTTCCTTACCACTAAACATTGGCAGAAATGGGGGCCAGGTGGGTATCTTTTTAGAATTTTTTCTCTGTACTATAAAACATACACATGCATAAACATAATAAGATACATTATTGATTTTGTCTTCAAATATGAAAAGATCAAATATGATAAGACTACATTTCTCTGTGTCTTCTCTAATCTGCCTTCCTTTGTGTACTGGCCTTTTGACTTTATTGTCAAGCTGGCTTTTTTCACAAGTGCTAAATGTCTGAAACACCGTGTTCATTAGTTTTATCCAGTGTCCACTTAGTAAATGCAAAGAAAAATAAGAAAAATGTCAGATAGCTTTCTGTCTTTTAGTATATATTCTATAATAATAAAAGCGTAATATGATAATTAGACCTGTCAGCCAAATGACCTTCCAGACGTCCTTCCAGACAAAGCCGCGGTGGCGGGGGCCGAGGCAGAGGTGGTTAGGGGTGATCAGGTAGGCAGGCGAGCAGTTAGGGGCGATCAGGCAGGCAGGCAGAGTGGTTGGAGCAATCAGGCAGGCAGGCAAGTAGTTGGGGGCATCAGGCATGCAGACAGAGGGGTTAGGGGCGATTAGGAAGGTAGGCAGACAGTTAGGGGCAATCAGGCAGGCAGGCAGAGGTGGTTAGGGGTGATCAATCAGGCAGGCCAGCGGTTAGGGGTGATCAGGCAGACAGGTGAGTGGTTAGGGGTGATCAGGCAGGCAGGCAAGGGATTAGGGGTGATCAGGCAGGCAGGTGAGTGGCTAGGAGCCAGTGGTCCTGCATTGTGAGAGGGATGTCCAACTGCTGGTTTGGGCCCCATCCTGCAGGGATCGGGCCTAAACAGGCAGTTGGACATCCCCCGAGGGGTGCAGAATTGCGAGAGGGTGCAAGCCTGGCTGAGGGATCCCCCACCCGTGCACGAATTTCATGCACCTGGCCTCTAGTATAAATACCCTATCTAATAAAGATAGAATATGCAAATTGACCATCACTTCATAACAAAGATGGCAGCACCCACA
>NW_005871222.1:2572640-2595481 GCF_000147115.1 Myotis lucifugus
CAGCAGCCAAGGAAAGGAAGGCCTATTCTTGCACGAATCTTCATGCATTGGGCCTCTAGTATATATATGTGTGTGTGTGTGTGTGTGTGTGTGTGTGTGTGTGTGTGTGTGTTTTAATTTTGATGCCACAGCCAACATCATACTCAATGGGCAAAACTACAAGTGTTTCCCTTAAGATTGGGAATAAGACAGGGATTTCTACTTTCACCATTCTTATTCAGCATAGTACTGGAACTCCTAGCCCCAAAAATCAGATAAGAAGAAAAAATAAAAAGTATCCAAATTGGCAAGGAAGAAGTAAATTTGTCATTATTTGAAGATGACATGATAGTTTATATGCAGAACCCTAAAGACTCCACCAAAACATTCTAAAACTGATAACTGAACTCATTAAAACAGCAGAATCCAAAATAAATATCCAGAAATCAGTTGAATATTTATACACCAATAATGAACTATCAGAAAGAGTATTCAAGAAGACAATTTTATTCACAATTGCTTCACAAAGAATAAAATCCCTAAGAATACATTTAACCAAGCATGTAAAAGACCTATACTAAAAAAATCGTAAGATACTGAAGCAAGAAATTGGAAAAGTTACAAAAAAGTGGGAGCATATGATGTGTTCATGGAAAGGAAGAATTAACACATTATAATATCCATATATCCATATTTCCCAAAGCAATTTATAGAGTCAATGAAATTCCTATCAAGATACCAATGGAGTATTTCACAGAAGTAGAACAAATATTCCCCAAAAAAATTTTGGAACCACAAAAGATCCCATATTGCAAGAGGAATCTTGAGAAAGAAGAAAGATGGAGGAATCATGTTACCTGATACTAAACTATGTAAAAGGTCATATTAATCAAAACAGCATGGTACTGGCATAAAAGCAGATGTATAGTTCAAAGGAACAGAATAGAGAGCCAGAAATAAATTCAGTCCTTAATAGTCAATTAATATTTGGTAAAGGAGGCAAAAACATACAGTGGGGTAAAGAGAGCCTATTCAATAAATGTGTTGGGAATATGGGACAGATATGTACCAAAAAAAAAAGAAACTAGACCACTTTCTTACACCATACAAAAGAATAAACTCAAAATAGATTGAAGACTTAAATGTTAGACTTGAAACCATAAAAATCAAAGAAAAAATTAAGGCAGTAAAATCTGAGACATCTCTTACTGCAATATCTTTTTCTGCTATATCTCCTCTGGCAAAACAAACCAAAGAAAAAAAAGGGGGGAAGGAGCACAGCAAATGAAATAATCAACAAAATGAAAAGACAACCCACCAAATGAGAGAATATTTTCACCAAAACATGTGATAAGGTGTTAATATACAAAATTTATAACAAACTTATAAAACTTAATCAGCTCAGCTGTCATGGCTTAGTGGTTAAGCATCAACCTATGAACCAGGAGGTCATGACACCATTCCTGGTCAGGGTATATGCCCAGGTTGTGGGCTCTATTCCCAGTGTGAGGTGTGGAGGCAGCTGATCAACGATTCTTTCTTATCATTGATGATTCTCTCTCTCTCTCTCACTCTTGCAGTTCCTCTCTCTAAAATCAATAAAAATATATTTTAAAAAACCACAAAATTGAATTAACATAAAAAAACAGGCCCAACCAGGGGGTGTGGATTAGTGGTTGGGCTTTGACCTATGAACCAGAAGGTCACAGTTCAATTCCCAATCAGGGCACATGCCTGGGTTGCAGGCTAGTTCCCCATTGAGGGCCGTGCAGGAGGCAGCCAGTCAGATTCTCTCTCATCAGTGATGTTTCTATCTCTCTCTCCCTCTCTCTTTCTCTCTGAAATCAATAAAAATATATTTGAATAAACAACAACAGTATAATTTAAAAATGGGCAAAAGTCCTAAATATGCACTTCTCCAAAGAGGACATACAGATGGCCAAGAGACATATGAAAAGATGCTCAATGTCCCTAATCATCAGAGAAAAGCAAATTAAAACTACAATGAGATATCACCTCACAGCTGTCAGAATGGCTATCATAAATAAATCAACAAACAAGTCTTGGCAAGGATGTGGAGAAAAGGGTACCCTAGTGCACTGTTGGTGGGAATGTAGACTGGTGCAGCTACAATGGAAAGAAGTATGGAGTTACCTCAAAAAATTAAAAATGGAACTGCCTATGATCCATCAATTACACTTCTGGGAATTTATGTGAAGAAACCTGAAGCTTGAAAGAATGTATGCAACCCTATGTTCATTGCAGTATTAGAATAGCCAAGATTTGGAAGCTTGGCCATAAAAAAGAAGGAAATCTCACCCTTAGAGACAACAATCAATAAAATGTCTGGAAAGCATTATGCTAAGTGAAATAAGCAGTCAGAGAAAGACAAGTACCATATGATTTCACTCATATGTGGAATCTAATGAACAAAATCAACCAACAAGCAAAATTGTGACAGATTCATAAATAGAGAGCAGGTTGACAGCTGTTGGGGGAAGCGTGGGTAGGGGGCTGGGTAGGAGGGGGGAATGAATTGAGAAAAAAAAAGAGAGAAAAAATAAACTATGATCACCTGGTCAAGGTAATGTTTGCTAGTTTTCTCCACTGTAAAGAGTAGAGTATGTAAAACTACTTTCCCATACTCTATTTTTTGGAAACAAGTCACTAAAGGCAGCCTATGCTCAAGGAATGGGGAATGGGGAGGTAAGATTTATTTTCTTGAGGAGAAGAATATACATAAAATATAAAATATTTGCAACTGTTCTTAATGGTACATGATACACACACACACACACACACACACACATATATTACACACAGATATACAGATATATCCATATATCTATATCTATATCTATCTATCTATCTATCTACAGATATACAGATATGTATATACACTGAGTGTCCAGATTATTATGACCACCTGACATTTATAGGCAAATTAGCTATAATTTTGCGCTGAAGTTGTTAGAGGGCCAGACCATTATAAATAGGGAAGCAGGTTGTTTACCACGACAAGAGAAGTGATTTTTTTTCTGAAGATATGGGTAAACAACGCGATTTAACAGCCTTTGAATGTGGGAGATTATTATGACCACCTGACGTTTGTAGGCACACACACACACACACACTGAGTAGCCTGATCATTATGACCACCTGAGGTTTGTAGGCAAATTACACACTGCATCATATGGGATATGGAAGCCGAAGGCCTGTTCTAACACCTTTGCTGTCTGCAGTTACCAAGAAAAAATGTCTCCAATTCACACAGGAACACAAGGATTGGACAGTCGAGCATTGGAAAAAAGTCATGTGGTTTAATGAATCACGTTTCCAGTTGCATCATGCAGATGGCAGAGTGAGAATTTGGCAGAAACAGCATGAAAGCATGCACCCCACATGCATGAGTACAACCCTTCAAGCTGGTGGGGGCAGTGTTGTGATTTGGGGCATGTTTTCCTGGCATGATTTGGGCCCTTTAATTCATGTGGAACAACATTTGAATAGCACAACATACCTAAGTATCATTGCTGATCAAGTTCATCCTATCATGTTGATAGCATATCCCAATGGAGATGGCTTCTTCCAACAAGACAATGTGCCATGCTGCGGTGCTCATATTGTGCAGGAGTGCTTTCAAGAACATGAGGGAGACTTTACCTTGCATAGGTGGCCCCCACAATCACCAGATCTCAATCCAATTGAGCATTTGTGGGATGAAGTTAAAAGAACCATCAGGCAGCTGGTTCCACAACCAGGGGTGGGCAAACTTTTTGACTCGAGGGCCACAGTGGGTTCTTAAACTGGACCGGAGGGCCGGAACAAAAGCATGGATGGAGTGTTTGTGTGAACTAATATAAATTCAAAGTAAACATCATTACATAAAAGGGTACGGTCTTTTTTTTTTTTTTAGTTTTATTCATTTCAAACGGGCCGGATCCGGCCCGTTGGCCATAGTTTGCCCACGGCTGTTCCACAACCATCAAATCTCACAGAACTGGACAATGCTACTCATCAGGCATGGTGTCAGATTCCTTGCATCACCTTTCAACATCTCGTGGAGTCAATGCCAAGAAGAATCGCTGAAGTATTGAAGGCAAAAGGTGGCCCAACAAAGTACTGCTGGGGTGGTCATAATAATCTGGCCACTCATGTTCAAATATATCCCATGTTCAAAGGCTGTTAAATAGCGTTGTTTACCCATATCTTCAGAAAAAAAATCACTTCTACTGTCGTGGTAAACAACCTGCTTCCCTATTTATAATGGTCTGGCCCTCTAACAACTTCAGCGCAGTCCAGGAGCCCTTGGGGGATGTCTAACTGACAGCTTGGCCTGCTCCAGGGAGCGGGCCTAAGCATCAGTCAGACATCTTTAGCCCTGCTGCAGAGGAGGGAGAGGCTCCTGCCACTGCTGCTGTGCTCGACAGCCATGAGCCCGGCTTCTGGCCAAGCGGCGCTTCCTCTGTGGGAGCACACTGACCACCAGGGGGCAGCTCCTGCATTGAGCGTCTGCCCCCTGGTGGTCAGTGCATGTCATAGAGACAGGTTGTTCCACCATTTGGTCGATTTTCATATCAGCCTTTTATTATATAGGATATATAACTCCTATCTAATAATAGACAAACAGGGTAATTGACCGTACCTTCGCTACACTTCCCATTGGCTAATCAGAGAGATATGCAAATTAACTGCCAACAAAGATGGTGGTTAATTTGCATATGTAGGTGCAAAGAGGCGGAGCGAAGACTGAAGGCGGCTCCAGCGGGAGCAGCGTTCAAAGCAGCTCCGGCCGAAGCAGCGAAGGCTTTGAAGGCAGCTCTGGCCGGAGCGAAGTCCTGGGTCCCCGGTGCCGAAAGAAAACCGGTGCAGGCAGCCAGGGAAAGGGAAGGCCTATTGCACAAATCTTTTCGTGCAACAGGCCTCTAATACACACACACACACACACACACACACACACATATTTAGTAAAGACTCTTATATTTGGTCATTGGGAATTGTTCAATTTGACTTCTTTGTCCTTTGACATGTTCTATCCTGTTTTTTTTCTATTATTTTAGCACTTTCTTACTTTCTGACATTTCCAACTCCACAAGTTGATCTTCTATGATCCCTGCCCAAGCACTAAAATCAGTCATTACCCAAGTAGCTTTGGTCCTTTTTATTGGTGAATTACATTAGAAACCAAGATTTGGGTGCATGTGTATTCATTCCTATTGGGCATCCTAGATTCTCTTTTTTATGTGACCAATATTCTAGCTTTTATCTTTCAGAAATTTATATTTTCTTAAAAATTTTAAAAGTGGGATTTAACCAAATCCTCTCAAATTTACATGTTTATATTGTTATAGTCACATAAATATGCATTTTAATTTGTTCCTACAATTAATTTATATATAGATATTTTAAAATTAAAATACTTTCACTCATTTCTTAAATGAAGATGTGCCTTAATTATCTTGAAATTATTTGCTTTATAAACTAAATAATTGTGTGTGTATTTGAAAATAGAAACAGATGCATGCAAATTCATTTGTTTCATTCATTTTGGTATCCATCTCTTAATGTTATGATCCAAATGTTTGCAGATGCATATATTTAAAAATCACTATTATCAGATTCTAATCATAGTCATAGTCCTTTACTCACAGCTGGAAATTATTATGAAGTTAGCCCCTCATTTATAGCAGCTTTTAAAGAACTAAGAGCATAAGCAAAATAATCCTGTGATGATGATATATCAATATAAAAACATTTACATAATTCTTATATTTAAATAACATCTTTATATGAGTAATATTATTGAATTATAAAATACTATGTTTGTGTATATATATATATATATATATATATATATATATATATGCCTTTGAAATACTGTATCATCTTTTTCTCTGATTGACTGTTTCTACCCCTTGGTTTTTTCCAGTATTGTTAAAACTAACTTCTCCATTCTTACTCTTAGTCACATTCTTGTCCAAAGAGCTGCTGGTGGGACATACATTTTCCTCCTAGGATACTGACTGGTTCATTAAAGTTCTCTCTGATAATCAGAAGTGAGACTTTTCACTTTGTTTCAGTAACTCCGAGTTTTCAAACTTACTGGTAAGTTTCCCTTTACCGTCTAGAAGTCCTCCATTCATTTGTGTGCAAATGTCAATTATGATACCATCTTTTTCCCCCATGGTCATACCTCAGTAACGGTTATATAACATTTCATCCATAATCATCCTATCTAATAATAGACAAACATGGTAATTGACCATACCTTCGCTACGCCTCCCATTGGCTAATCAGTGCGATATGCAAATTAACCGCCAACAAAGATGGCGGCTAATTTGCATACTGCAGGCAGGGCAGGACAGTGCAGTGGCCAGCACGTGTTGCCATCCCATGTCACAGGCCGGCCCCAGAAGCCGCCCAGAAGCCGGTGATCGGGGGGAGATGGGGGTCTCCTGCCCAGGCCTGACACCTCTGGCAGCGGCGTCAGGCATGGGCAAGGGGCCAATCTGGCGATCTGAGGGTGATGGGGGTCGACGCCTCTGGCCAAGGCGTCAGGCCTGGGTGATGGGCGGAGCTGGCAATCGGAGGGGTCTGGGGGTCCCCTGCCCAGGCCTGACACCTGGCCAAGAGGTGTCAGGCCTGGGGTGGGCGGGGGGGGGAGCCGGCAATTGGTGTGAACTACAGAGGAAACATCTTTTCTGACTGCTTATTGGTTAAGCTCCCTGTATGCCACTGGTAATATTCTTAGTAACTTGGGTAATAAGAATCCAAGAAGGTCATGTAGGGTTTTACACCACACTCCTGGTGAAAAAAACGAAGGTCCACTGCTGGAGGGCTAAGAAATGTCATATCCTGCCCTAGCCGGTTTGGCTCAGTGGATAATGCCTTGGCTTGCCAATGGCAGGGTCTGAGTTCAATTCTGACCAAGGGCATGTACCTAGGTTGCAGGCTCCTCCCTGGCCGGGGACCAGGTTAAGGCTCATGCAGGAGGCAACCAATCAAAGTGTTCCTCTCACTTTGGTATTTCTCTCTGTCTTTCCCTTTCTCTTCCACATTCTCTAAAAATCAATAGAAACATATCCTCAGGTGAGGATAAAAAAAAATAATAAAGAAATTATTATTATATGAAAGGCACATCTTGAAAATGCTTAAAGAAAGTTGTCATTTTTTCATGGTGAAGGGACTGGAGTCTGTGTTGATGAAAAAACCTTGGTGGCTGCGGTGACTGGCAGTGGCTGCAGCAGCGCGGTGATGGGGCTGGTGTCTTCCCCTGATCAGCCCAGTCACCTCCCACAAAGGGAGGCCAGATTATGGTTTAGGCCCTATCCCCAAGGGAAGCAGGGAGCGGGCCTAAGCCGTCAGTAGGACATCCCCTGAGGGCTCCCAGTGTGTGAAAGGGGGCAGGCTGGGCTGAGGGACACCCCCCTCCCCAGTGCACAATTTCGTGCACCAGACCCCTAGTCCATACTAATAAAAGGGTACTATGCTAATTAGACTGGGAGACCTTCCGGACGTCCTTCCGGACAAAGTCATTGTGGCAGGGCCAAGGCAGAGGCTGTTAGGGGTGATCAGGCCAGGAGGAGAGGGCAGTTGGAAGCCAGGAGGCCAGCAGCAGAGGGCAGTTGGGAGTGGTCATACTGGCAGGGGGGCAGTTGGGGGCGAGCAGGCAAGGAGATAGGTGAGCGGTTAGGAGTCAGCCGTCCCAAATTGCGAGAGAGATGTTCGACTACTGGTTTAGGCCTGATCCCTGAGGTAGTCAGACATCGCCCAAGGGGTTCCAGATTGGAGAGGGTGCAGGCCGGGCAGAGGGATACCACCACCACCCCTGTGCACAAATTTCATGCACTGGGCCACTAGTTTATACTAATGAAAGGGTAATATGCTAATTAGACCAGATGTCTTCTGGACGTCCTTCCAGATGTGCTTTTGGACAAAGCCACGGTGGCAGGGGCTGAGGCAGAGGCAGTTAGGGGCGATCAGGCTGGCAGGGGAGAGAGGTTAGGGACGATCAGGCAGGCAGACAGGTGAGCAGTTAGGAGCCAGTGGTCCCGGATTACGAGAGGGATGTCCCACTACCAGTTTAAACCAGCAGTCACATATCCCCTGAGGTGTCCCGGATTGGAAAGAGTGCAGGCCAGGATGAGGGACCACCCAGCCATGCACAATTTTGCGCACTGGGCCTCTAGTATCATTATAATTTTACACACACACACACACACACACACACACACACACACACACCTTTTACGTTATTTTCCAGCTTGAGAGAGATGTATTATTCTCTCTCAGACACATACTTCAACTCCGCTTTGGATTTTGAAATTGGAAATTGAAGTAGCATTGCTCTTTTTAGTATATTTCTAGCATGTTTATCTCAGTTATATATAGATGTGTAACCAAGAATCCCAAGGTTTCAAAATACAATTATTTTATTTGCTCATAATTTTGTTGGTCAGCATTTCAGCTGAATTATTTGGTGGTTACTCTACTAGTCACTCTTAGGGTAACTTAGGTGGCTTTGCTGTTGTGGCTGCATGACTGAGTATTAGTAATTTAATGTGACCTCACTCACATGTCTGGATTGGTTCTAGCTCTCATATAGGTGTTGTGAAATTAATCAGGGTAGCACAGGGTTTCTCACATGTGGGTGGAAGAGTTTTAGCCAGAAGCATAAGAGGAGCAGCCCCAAATTGTAAGTATGATTTAAGCTTCAGTTTGTATTATATTTGCTAATGTTTCATTGGTCAAAGCAAATATCAAGGCTAAATGTCAATGTGGAAGGGGACAAGGAGACATTATCTATTAGACAAATAGCATATTAGTCTCCCATATCATTTCACATATTTACATAACTTGAAAACTTCAAGAGACAAGATCGGCAGGCTATTTTTTCTCAAATTGGCATGTGGCACTCATTGGTTTAGAGAATTAAACAAGATCTAAAATCATCCCTTTGGTGTAAAAAGTATTGTGAAAACATTGAAGCACAGTCTTAGGTTACATTTTTCCTCTGGATTGACACATATTTACCGAAGTCACAGAATTGATTAGCAAAGCCAGAACATCTACTTGAAATTCTATAAAGAGAACCATAGCTGTGGTTTGAACTAGCATATTAGCAGGTTAAGATCATCTGCTTCACAATAGGATGGCATTCCTCAAAGGATCCAACCACGTGTATTTTACTGACCAAGGCTCTTTAAACCTCTGGACAGAGTTGGGCTAGGAATAGCTTTGTCTAGTGAGTGATATCTAAACATTTTTATCTTATACTCTGCTACTAAGAATCATTTTAGTCTTTACCCCAATATTTGCACATTAATTTATGCAATACTATACTAATATATTTAAATATTATAACACACACATATTCTAACACATTGATTAAAATGATTTAATAAATACATATTACCAATGAATCTAATATTTTTTCCTGTACTGCACTGAATTGGCATACTCATTTGTCTGACTTTTTCTCATTTCTAAGGCCAATCAATAACTGTCTCAGTTTACACAGTTTTAAAAAATGTATATCAATATATACATAATTATTAATTAATATATACAAAATTCCTGTGCTGGGTTTAGCAGAGGAGGTTGGTGAAACCATTCTATTACTTTTAGGTAACTTGCATAGCTGTACTTAAATCTTGGTATTCACTGTGTTTTGATCTCCAAAATTAATTATAGTATTGTATTTTTCTCATTGCCAACTAATTGTGCCATATTTACTATAGTTTATGCCTATAAGTACATTTATCGCTATTATAACATTCCCTTAAATATTTTCATAAGTCAAGTTACCAGTTTTAAGCATGTGTTAAAATGTACAATTTAAAAAATATGCGGAAACCTTGACACTCCTTCATGACAAATGAAGTTCTTTAGCAGTTATACGCAAACCGTCAGCAATGTGGAATGTAGCTTTCTAACGCTGACTAATCCACAGGATTCCAAGGTATAAAAAGGAAGCACATTATAGATTAAATTAATTGTTTTTTCACACATGTAACAAGGCGTTTTTTGCCAGTCTAATTTTTTAAATGAGGTATTTGCAGAAGTGCAAAGTTTTGCAACTCAGAACCCCGTGAAATATGTAAAATAATTCCAATCTTTTCCCTGATTTGCAAAAGGAGAAAAAACGGGCTAGTTTACTCCTCACACTTGCAGTATTTTTTACATGATTAGTTGTTTCAATTTATTTCTGCACAGAAGGAAACAGCATTGTAAGCAACTATTTTACTAGAGCTACATGTTTGAAAACAATATATTCTATACCATACTCAATATTCATTTTTATTTCCTTATTTTATTTTAAATTAAAGAAAAACAACAATGCTGAATAATTTTATCACAATTTGTAAATTCCCTTGTTAGGAATTATTGCATGATAATAGATTATTTGACTTTGTAATTATGAGTTTGGAATATACCTTTAATAAGACTGGAAAACAGACATTTGCCTGTAACTTTGATGGGAGGTTTAATCTATCTATCTATCATCTATCTATCTATCTATCTATCTATCTATCTATATCTATCTATCAATTGATAGATATAGATAGATATAGCTATATCTATATCTACATATATATATATTATATAATCTAGGTATTATGCAGAACTTATCCTATCTAATAATAGACAAAGATTGAAATTAACCGTACCTCCGCTACACCTCCCATTGGCTAACCAGTGAGATATGCAAATTAACCACCAACAAAGATGGCGGCTAATTTGCATACTGCAGGCAGATCCTGCTGCTCTGCCCAAGGCGAGATCCGAGCCTGCCGTGTCTTGGGTGGGGTGGGTGGGGCTGGCGGGGGGAGCAGCAGCATGATCTGAGCTGCTGTCCACTCCAGCTCGGGATCTGGGCCTGCTGTGTCTTGGGCGGGGTGGGTGGGGTGGGCAGGGCGAGCGGCAGAGTGATCCGTGAGAGGGCACAGGTTGGGCTGAGGGACCCCCCCTTCCCTGCCAATGCACAAATTTTTGTGCACGGGCCTTCTAGTATATTATAATAGTTGTCAAGAGAATTTCGCCCCCATATTTATTAAAAATTCAGTTACAATGAATTTTTACTAAAACGGCAACATGCATTTTTAGAATAGAAATGCTTTTCTTTTGAAATTAGATATATTTGCTAGGAAGTACATGTAACTTATTTATAAAAGCCCAACTTTTCATAGGCACCTTCCTGACAATGCTTTAATATGGTTATGAAATTTTCAAAATTAAGATACTTTGACTACTCTTTTTAAAAAAATATATTTTTATTGATTTCAGAAAGGAAGGGAGAGGGAGAGAAAGATAGAAACATCAGTGATAAGGGGGAATCATTGATTCGCTGCCTCCTGCACGCCTCCTACAGGGGATTGAGCCTGCAACCTGGCATGTGCCGTTGACAAGAATCAAACCTGGGACCCTTCAGCCCACAGGCCAACGCTCTTCCCACTGAGCCAAACCAGCTAGAGCTCATTACTCTTTATTATAATCATTATCTCATCCTATGGATTTTTCACTCCACACAATTCTCTCTAATGGGTGGCACTGAAGAGACCTTAGGCATTTTGTGGAACTAAATAATAGGAAAATGAATTGGAGAATACTTGGTGATGAGGGACAGTAGGTTATAATTTTGTGGCTCACAGTTACTTCCCCATATAATTAAACTAGAGGCCGGGTGCACAAAATTTGTGCACTGTGTGGGGGGATATCCCTCAGCCCAGCCTGCACCTCTCCAATGTGGGACCCCTCGGGAGATGTCCAACTGCCAGTTTAGGCCCAATCCCACAGAGATCAGGCCTAACATGGCAGTCAAACATCCCTCTCACAATCTGGGACTGCTGGCTCCCAACCACTCGCCTGCCTGCCTGCTTGATTGCCCCTAACTGCTCTGCCTGCCAGCCTGATCACCCTCTAACCACTTCCTGCCAGCCTGATTGACACCTAACTGCTCCCCTGCCAGCCTGATTGCCTTCAACTACCCTCCCCTGCCAGCCCAGTTGCTTCCAACTGCCCTCCCCTGCTGGCCAGTTGCCCCCAACTTCCCTCCCCTGCTGGCCTGGTCACCCCTAATGGCCCTTCCCTGCTGGCCTGGTCGCCCCCAACTGCCCTCCCTCCCCTGCAGGCTATCTTTGACCACAGGGGGGTGGCCATCTTGTGCGAGGGTGTGATGGTAAATTTGTATATTACTTCTTTATTATATAGCATTACTGTCATCCTCTGCACTGTAGGAGTGACTTCCAGGTATATAATCCATTTACTCTACTGACTCACTCATCATAGTGAATAAATTTGCATCCTGAGACCTTATTCTAAGAAAACTTCTTAAGATATAAATAGCAAAACATAATTGAAAATACATAAAACCAGAAACTACTCTTTGGTAACATTATATATCTTATAGTGTAAAACAGATAATTATAAAAGCATGAAACATCTAATTACCAAAATATTATTTACTCATTTATTTTTACTTTGTGTTTTGTCAGTTTTATAAAATTTATAATTTTTATGATCTATTTTCCCTTACAAATAAATATACACTTGTGCCCTGCCCAGTGTTGAGATCAGTGGTTAATGCCTCAGCCTTTGCACCAAAGGGTTGCAGGTGTGATCTGCCATGGCCGGGGCCCGTACAGGAGGCAACTAATTGATGTGTCTCTCCCACATCGATGCTCCTCTCTCTCTCTTTCTCTCCCTCTCTTTTACCCACCTCCCTTCCACTCTCTAAAAGACAAACACACACAAAAATAAAAACCCACACACACACCAAAAACAACAACAAAAACTCAATGAAAATATAACCTCAGGTGGGGAATAAATAAAAATAAATGAATTAATAATATTTTTAAATTATGTTTCATTCTTTTACAATTACTTGAAAACTAGCCTTTGAATTTTTTTCCTCTAAGAGAGACTCCACATTTTGTAACCCTTTAGCCCCATAAAACTTAATGCTCTCCTTGATAAGTAGTATCATTCACTTTTCTTAATTGAAGGGAGCTTCTTGACTCTAGGCCAGTGGTACTAAACCTTCCTAATGCTGCGACCCTTTAATACAGTTCCTCATGTTGTGGTGACCCCCAATTTCATTGTTACAAATTGAACATAATTAAAGCATAGTGATTAATCACAAAAACAATATGTAATTATATATGTGCTTTCCAATGGTCTTAGGCAACCCCTGTGAAAGGGTTGTTCCACCACCAAAGGGGTCGCGACCCACAGGTTGAGAACCGATGCTCTAGGCCTTTCAAAATGTCTGGGGGCAAGGACATTAATTGTCCTGCAGTGCAGGCATAGTTCACCCAGTGAAAAGTTGTCATGTCCTATAGATAAACAATATATGATATACTGAATGCTCTTTTTAAATAAAAATTATAAAGTTACCAGTGTGTTATATTCGTGTGTGCTACCTCTCCACGAGCTAAATCTTAACACTTTATTATGAAAAATTTATATGAACTGTTTTATGTGTGTATTGGGGTAATGCATCTTGTTGCTACATTTTTCTAAATATAGTATAATATTTTTCATGTTTAAAAATATTTGTCATGATCAAGTATTGTGATGTTGTAAACTTAATTTTAGTTGGATACATATGTGCATACATATGAATACACACACACTCATAAACATACATTGGGCATGAGACCTATTAGATAATAACTTATCAATGGGCAAGAGTTTTGATAACTTTCTCTTTGATCCTTTGCCTTTCTCATGAAGGCAGAGCTGATTTCCTTATCCATTACCTATTTCCCAACTCACATAAATTAAAACAAACTAGTTGGCAGGGTCATAGTAGAATGGGCTTAAGCTGTGAGAATATATGTCCTTTATTAGCATGGCCTTTAATGTGCCTTCCAGTGTCAACAATATAAGAGAATAATAACCCTTCCTAGAAAAAAGGCACAATAATTAATCTTATTTTAAAGGTGAGGAAATCAAGGAGAAATAAGCGTGAATATATTGCCCATAGATACTACATAACTAACAAGTTTAGAGTTTAGGATTTGAATCCAAGAGCTAGATTCCAGGATCTATACACAAATTACCAATCTAGGAATTCTTGCTTACCCTCAGACCATGCCACTGTTCTAATGGCCATCTTTTTATTAACCAGTCACTGTTGCTTATCTTCATCATCATCACCTCTGTCAATTATTCACAGCCATTGGCTCATTACCTTCTGTGTCAGCCAAGTAAATGTTGCTCTCAGATCTTCAACTGTGGGGGCCATAACTGATTAAACATCCCTGTTACTGCTTTCCAAAATCCATATCCTAGTGTGCTGTGCAACTATGCTTCTTACTGTGGCTTCCCACCAATGACTGAGCTTAGCAGGGACACCAAGACAGGTTTATTCTTGGTAAAGGGGGATTCCTCCAGTGGGTGACTTTGGCTCAAGGATTCCATTTGGCCTTGTCTGTGACTGTTTCATCCTACATTTCTTCTTTCCCAAGAGTGAGAGCTGCATCATGGTCTGCCAGTCTCCTTGAGCTTACTCTCCATTTCCCCTACAGGTGTCTTCCCTAATAAATTGCATGGTTGTTTTATTCCAAATTGGTGCCTGCTCCTTGGAGGACCTTACTTGACATGTGTTCTTTTCAGTTAGCCAATAACACAAAGTGCTGTTTTGGGCTCTTTAATTTCCTAGGCAACATCCTGTCCCAGTTGAAAGGTTGAATGTGTGTGTACTTATCACTAAAACTATTGTTCCCTTTCCATTATTACTTCCAGCAATAGAGTCACGTCAAAGACTTATGGAGACCTCAAATCTGATTTTAAGGAAAAAAAGCTATATTCTTAAAATAGTTTGTATTTTTCATTTTGTAAAACATTCATTATTCTTGAAAACAATTTATCCAAATACATAATTAAAGTGAGTGGTTGAACATTTAAATGGTATTTTATTGGAAACATTCTCTTTAGTGTATTATTTAATAATTTAATTTTTATTAAGTATTGACTAATTTTACCTGGTGATATCCCCCTATGATTCATTATATTTAAGCTCTTTAAATCAACAAGTTTATATTGTGCCTATCATAAAAAGATGAATAAATGAAAAATGAACAAGAAGTTTCCAATATTCACAGAACTTCCAATGTAGTGAATTATGTAAACATATAAGTAATGACAACATAAGTTAATATAGTGGTGGTAAATAAGAAGGAAGTGAGGAAGAGGTAAGAAAAGTTTAAGGTAACTATGAATAGGAATTTAATGTTGCTCCCAGGAAGCTATAAGTATGCTGGAAGATTACTTTTCTAATTTTCTGTGGAAAGCTTCTTTTAATGGAATGATATTTTTAAAGTTAGAGTCAGTTAGATTGGAGCAAAGGCTTTAGAAAGCATACCTGTTCAATATCATGATATATTTATTTCCTCAATTAAGGACCTTAATTAAGTAAGCTATGACAAATAGGTGAATGGTCAGAGAATTAATCCTGAACTGAATATTTATGGCGACAAAAGTCTCTCACTCCAATTGTCTGCTGATGTGCTAATGTTCATCTTTCCTCAAGAGGACAGGATAATTTAAAAAAGATTGTTGTTCTCTTTTATCCTCCTTCTTTCCTTGGAATACAAAAAAAGGTAGCTATTTCTACAAAGTTTGGAGTAGAGACACCATTGTGTTCAGTATTTATGTTTATTCCCAGCAGTTTTTCTTTTCACAAACCTAACTCTTTGTAAAAGAAGGGAGTATGGAAGACAGATCAGCACTGTCCAGTGACCAAATGCCTGTACATAACCTCACAGCTCTCTGTGCAGAAACCCATCTCACTTCACTCCCACCTGACCTGCACAAAACACTTATCTCAGCTGCATCTTTTCAGGGCAAAGGGATTTGAACCCCATGTATTTATTGGTATTAATTTTCCTACATAAAAGTTTTATGATAGCAAGTGGATCCCCAAATAATGCTTACACATATTGATATTTATTCTTCTTAGAAAGATAAGTATGATTTTCCAAATATTATTTTACTTATCTAACTCAAGTTTGCCCCTTATGCTTTTGAATTTTTGAAAATTTGAATATAGCCAAGAAAGAAAATTTAAAAATATAGACTGTTTTCATGTTTTATGAAATGTATGCTCTTAAGGTCTGAAACCAAGACCCATATTTATAGAAATCCAGTTTAATACCAATGTCTCTGAATGTGTGATGTGTTGGGCCATTCATCAGTCCCTGTCTTGTTTATACAGAGGCTTTCTTCTCGCAATGTGGGGATTTATTCTGTGTACTCTAAGCTTGTATTTTGAATTTCCTATTTTTCTATACTGCAGCATTAAAATTAATTATATGAGAAAGTTAGGAAGTGAGTCAGAACGTCCCTTATTTTTTGTTCTTTTCAGCCTCCAATTCCTAAACTCTACTACAGAAGCTTCCCTTTTATTCTCTAACAAGATCTCAAATGCTAGTGAATTCCAAAGGTATTACCGCAGATACATAAAGTGGGTTTAAAGAAAATCTACTGGGGAAATAAAATGCTATGTTCTTAAGGAGAAAAATACTTCTATGGAAGGGACCACTGCACATGTTTCTCGTTAATATCTGAACTAGTGAGAGTGCTGCACATCCCCCTTCCCCTGACCCTGGATACATATTGCTGCGGCAGCACCTCACATCACCTTACGGAGGTCTATGGAGTTCATATCAGTAACATAAATATAAAACTGACAGCGTTATGCCTGACCGGTTTGGCTCAGTGGATAGAGTGTTGGCCTGCGGACTGAGGGGTCCCGGGTTCGATTCCGGTCAAGGGCATGTACCTTGGTTTCGGGCACATCCCCAGTAGGGGGTGTGCAGGAGGCAGTTGATCGATGTTTCTCTCTCATCGATGTTTCTAACTCTCTATCCCTCTCCCTTCCTCTCTGTAAAAAATCAATAAAATATATATTTTTTAAAAATACCTGACAGCTTTACTCAGGCCTGCTGTTGCACAGCCTTGAGAGAAGGAAAGGCATTCCCTTCATTGTACAACCAACGTAACTATGATTTTCACAGTAATTTTGGGCTATAGAATAAGCTTCTGAGATAATTAGTACCAAATTATTCAACAATCTAATATTATATCTTTCTATTTAGGTCTGCTTCCATTTAAATTTAAATAAGAATGTGCAAACTTTCTATTTAAACTTATGCAGACACTATTTGCATTTCTATGTACTTTATTTTGTTTTCTCAACATAGCAGGGATCTATATACATGTCATACTGTTGTACTCTTTTTCCTTTTCTATTTATTTAATCTGTTCTTAATGTTCTTTCTTTTTCTATAGTTTCCACAGTTCATCCTGTTAGCTTTTTTTACCTTTTTCTTTCATTTTTTTCTTCATTTTCTTTACTATATTCTTATTTTCGTTTTTTCCTATAATTCTTCATTCTCCTCTGCATCTTTCATCCTTTTTACCCCTGACTTCCCCATTTTTTTTCTCTATACACATTTTACATATTTCTAGTAGCAACACGATTTCTCTTTTATCAGAGTATAAGTACCACATTAAAACTCTATTACTGGTAATAGAGTTAATGTGAAAATACAGATTACCTATAATTTATGACATAGTATTTCTGTGTCTTAGTCATTATAATGAGTTGCCAACTTAATTTAAATATATTAGATATTCACCAAATGAGTACTGAACTCTTTTCATACATTTAATAAAGAGCTGATCATTACTGAATACCTAAAACAGTCATCTTGGAAGCCTTAAATCATAATAAAGTTATTGTGGATCCTAAGCTACAAGAAGAAAATAAGATTAACAACAACAAACACTTCATGCTAAATATTGTATCTCCTTTTTGAAAAACAGTTGAAATGAATTTATTTCTCTATTTTTGATCAGAGAGTAGAGTAATATTAAGAATATTAAAAAGGATATAAAGGAAGCTTAATAGGCAGTTTCTGAGCTACCTGTATAACACTCCCATATGCCCTTGAGATATTCAATCATTTGTTGAACACTTAGCACTTGCTAAATGGCAAAACTCTGTAAGACAAGGCACCAGAGATGCCGTGATTAATAAGATATCATTACTTTTCTGGAAGGGTTTATAATCTCGCCGAGGAAGATGGACAAGTGAACAGATAATCATAACACATTACGATGCCATAATAAGATGCCATGGAGCTACCTGAGCACATAAGAAGTTCTAACCCAGAATATTAGGAGTTCAGGGAAAACTTCTAGAAGTGATTTTTTAAAAAATTGATTTTTGAAGAATGAAATGCTGTTAATAAAGTGAAGCGACAAAATGAGTTGGAGGTGTAAGCGGGGTTAGTGAGGAACACTCCAGGAAAAAGAAAATGAGATCGTGTTTTTAAAAGTTTAGAGGCAAGAGGAATTTCTGAAGATGTTAAAAATAAAAATAGTTCATTAAATCTGAGACATGAGTTATGGAGCATGTGACTAGGGAAAGAGAAAAATAGTGGTAAGACAGAATGGCATAGAGTTAACCAGGAATCTGGTAACAAAGGCCTTGTGTGCCCTCGTAAGTTTGGACTTTACCCTGAAAAATCTTCAAAAGCATTGTTAACCCCTAAGCAAAATACTGTTTTGATTTGATTTGATATTTTAAAACAATTAGATGTGGTGAATGGAATAGAGAGGCAACATTTAAGGCACAGGGGCCATTTAGGAGTTTGTTTCAAGCTGTTCATTGGTGATGTTGATGAGCTCACTGCTGAATGGCTCACACGGTCCAGGACACAATCAACAATGATGATTTCCTAAGGTAGGGGCAATAGATGGATTTAAGACAGATTTATCAACAAGGTGAAGGAGACCGGTTTGACCAGGCTGGATGAGTAGATTAGATAAAGGAATAGTTAAGGATAATAAAGGGGTCTCTGCTTTAGGCAACTGGGTGTATATCACTGTACCAGTCATGAGACAGGGACAGATTGGTATTACCTCAGTAGATAGAGTTGATGCTGTGGGAGGGGTTATTTTAGGTTATGTTTGTTTTATGCAACTCCTGGCTTCTAGAAGCAGAGACCTATAGGAGACAATGAGATAGGTGTGGCAGGATGTGTCCCTGAAGTGTTATTTCTCCTTAAGAACCCTTTCCTGTCCCCGACCAATTTATTCCTCTGCTTCAGGAGAGATTTCTGTCAGGGTCTAAAGCAGGACTAGGTATGTAAGGTGGTGTTTGTTGAAACCAGCTACATGGGGAGAAGGACCTTCTTGTAGGAAAAGAGTCTATAGGCTACTGATCTCAGATCTTGGTGCAGGTCTGTCTTCTGGTGTTTCTTTGGGAATTGGCAGGACATCAGAGGGAAATGATATGTTCCTTAGAAGTTTAGAATTAGGTATCAACTCTCTCGAACTCAGCAAAATTTGCTCAAGTGGTGGGTAAGCCATTTCACCTTGATTCAAAGAACTATTTGGGCTTGACTAAAGGCTAGAAATCCTTTCTCTGTTTCTGAATAAAGATCCTATATTTTTATGAGTTCTCAGAAAGATGCTCCCTTTCCTCCAAACTTCACCCAATCATATAACTGATAACTTATACAATAAGACTCAGAATGGATGGGCATTTAGTCTGATTTAAATCATTTCCAAAACTGAAATTTATGATCTCTATCACACTTCCAAATGTATAATAAGATTTAAACTCAGTACATATGGGTGTGAATGTTAGGGAATGATCTTTAATAAAAAACAAAACTAACAAAAACCCCACACATATAGTTGGAGTGAATAGTGATAAAATTAGGAGATAAAGTGCCTACATTTTAAGGTTCCAAATGAATAGCAGATTTTTGCTTTGATTTTTGTTAGTTTTATTTTATCTCATTTTTGCGTAAATTCAGTGACCACATGAAAAACTCATGTCCTTCTCAACTGGAGGTATGATTGTAGCTCCTCTCACTCTCTATTTTCTAGTGTGGGTTTCTTCCATCTGTACACTCAGAGGTAGTATTTCAAGATGTTTTTTCCTAGAGCTGTCATACCAAACTACCATAAATTGAGTGGCTTAAACAAGAGAAATTATTGGCTCACAGTTCTGGAGGCAAGGATTCTGAGGTATTGGGTTAGTTCCTTTTGAGGGCTATGAGTTCCTTCTCTGTTCTATGACTCTTTCCTAGTTTCTGGTGGTTTGTTACAACCTTTGACATTTTTCAGCTATAAATATATCATCCTGATATCTGCTTTTATGTTCTTACTAGAGGCTCGATGCATGAAATTCGTGCAAGAGTAGGCCCTCACAGCCCCAGCTTCATCTGGAAGGTCATCCGGACAGCCGTTCCTCTGTTTGGCCATTCGGTCCATTTACATATTATGCTTTTATTATTATAGATGGCATTCTCACTATGAGCATGTCTGGCTCTGTATCTAATTTTCTTCCCTTTTAAAGACACTAGCCATATTGGATTAGTGTCCACCCCCAATGACTTTCTTTTAATTTATTCTCTCTGTAAAGATGGTATTTCCAAATAAGGTCACATTGTGAATTACTGAGGTTTAGGACTTTAACACATTTTTTTAAGTGGATGGTGCATAATTCAACCAAGAATTCCTGAGGTATCATCAGAACATGAGAGGAACACTCCTGATGTTGAGTTCCTCTTTCCCAACATGGTTTCTTTCGCTTGCCATGCTCCCCGCCCCCCCCCCCCACACACACACATGATTCCCCAGCAAAGGTAAAGAAGAGAAAAACCTATGTCAGTTTCCATTGTTGCAAAGTGATGCTTCTACCATTCTAATGACTATCGTTTCTATCTTTCAAGTGTGAAGACAGAGGAGAGAGAATAAAATAAAAAAGAAAAAATCATCATCACTACTCTAATTTAACTTCCATTTACTAATCTCGCCTTCCCCTTTCAAAAGCCTACTAGCTATAACTTTAACTTCCTTAACAAAGGAATTTAAGGAAGTTATATGTGTGCATATGTTTCCTCATCTGTAAATTAAAATAACAGCAATATCTACCATTCATCTATTTCTAAATTCACTCATATATGATAAGTAAATTAATCCATATATAAAAAAGACTGTAGGTTCATACCTAGCAGATAAGAGTGCCACCTGCATATTAGTTGTTATTATAAGGAATTCTAAAGCCATTGCTGGACACCAGTCAGTGAAAATGCTATGTGACTGGAAGACATACTTTGCCACCTTTATCTGCTGTTGGATAAGACCCTCAAAAGAAGGAATGCCTATGTAACAAAACTTATCCTAAACTACTTCCTAGAGAAGATTGATTGGGTTAAAAGAAGGGTATTAATTTGTTGTGAGGGGTATGCAAATTTTAGGACAAAGTGGAATTGTACTGACCAATATAAATGAGGCCAAAACTGCCATCGCTAGTCCTTCTTCTCTGTTTTCTCATACAAGTGCTTAGTATTTTCATAACTAAATTGGGGAAAATTGTTAAATAATATTTATCTGAAGGATTGCTAATCTATTAACTTGCCTAGAATCCATATTTCTCAGCCTGCTAGAACATTTTATTAACCCTGCACTTAAAGCTGTCAAAGTGATTCTTGTCCCTGAAACGTTGGTATTTCTTAATTCAGGTGTTTTGGATCCATGATGGGTTATTAAAACTATTGGGTGTAAACCTGGTGTAACTTTGTTCCTATGACTAAAGCATTTTTTTGTTTGTTTTTTAAGTTACAAAATAAAATCTTGGAACATGCTTTATTTGTAAGTTGAGGATTTATTGTACAATGTAATAACAATCAATCCATGTCTCTAAAGATAAACAATGCATTTTATCAAATTACTGAGGCATCTTAAAGGATTCAAATAAGTTTCTCACTGTATCATACAATTTTTTGCCTCCTCCCTCTCTTCCTACCTCCCTTTTTTGTCCTTCCTTTCTCCCTTCCTCTCTTCCTCTCTCTTTTGCTTTTCTCTCTGCCATCTTGCTTATTTAATATTTCTATTTCCATTTAAATCTAAACCGATGTCTTTTAAAAATGACTTTGAAACACCCTCTGAAAAAAAGAAGTTGGGCTTGTCAGGTCCTAGTCCTCACTCTGCCATTTACTGGAGGCATAACCTTGGGCAAGTTCTGTAATCTCCCAGGCTTCTGTTTCATCATCTGTAAAATGAATTCGGTCGAACTAGGTGATGTTTAATGTCCTTCTTCTGTGTTAAAAAATCCAGTCCGGTACTGGTTTCTGAACTAGTGCCAGTTAGCCATTCTATAGTTCTATTTAAACTTTGGAAGATATTTGGAAAACTATTTAAGGCCTAAATAATACTGATGTAAATTAAAATATACACTTGTATTTTTTATGAAAATAGGTTGTTGTTTTTTAATATAAATAACTAGATGATTAAAAACCAGAACATGTAAAAATGTGTAAGAGGAAAGAAATGATCATTTCTGTAAAAAAAAAAGTTATTTTAAGCCTGTGAGCTTCACTTTAGTGAAATTTTTCTACCAAGGAAATTCCATCCTTGTATTTGATTTTTATTCAATGGTAAGAACTTGATAATTGGAGTCAGAATGTAAATTATTAATGCTAGAATTAATAGAGATCTGTTGCAGAGAGAGGACGGGAATAAAATGGTTTATAGTTAATTGTGTTGATACAACTATACTTGGATCTACCTTGTATTTCAATTATAGTTCTTTTATTTCTCTGTGCCCAAGTTTCAGTTTCACTGTATGTGACACACTGATATTTTAGAAGCATTAAACAGTGGCATATCTCTCAAACATATAGATGGGTGATGGAGGGAACATTTAAATGTGTATAACAATTACCCCCAATAAGTGTGTATTACATCCTATTAGCCTTACTGAGGTACTATAACAGTTCTGCACCATGTTCTCATTAATATGCAAATGAATTAGATACAAAATTTAATGAAAATGA
>NW_005871222.1:2595623-2620784 GCF_000147115.1 Myotis lucifugus
TCAATCCCAGCTACAATTCTTTCTTGAAGTACAGTGCGAAGAAAGCACTGTTTGCCTATGCAAGTTGCCAGCCTCCCTCACGTAGGTGGTCCCATCACTGTAAACCTGCACTAAATTGCTACCATCCATTATACACAGTGGCTGCCTGGATGGCTGCCTGGCACCGACTTACACAGGCCATCTATTCCTGTCAGAAATATGATATGTCACTGACAAAGCCTTAATTACACCATTAATTAATAGGACAATTTTCAAAATGCCTTGAAATGCAGCTTGACACTCATTAGTGCCATTTAAGAATAATTTCTCCCAGGGAATAGGACTCTGAAGAACACTTTAAAATGTAATAGAGTTTTAAAACAAAGGGATCTAGAAAACACAATAAATACATGGTTAGAAGCTGCTTTCCCCCTCATCTCTGCCTCTCTCAAATATGACCTACCTGTTCAACAATGGCAAAGATATATTTTTTAAATATTGAAATTGTCATTACAGTTTTGCCACAAAATGCCCCATTTATTTACTTTGTGCTCACTTTAGAAATTCAGGCACTTGCTTTCACTCTTTTAGAATCTTAATTACTTTTTAAAACACACCAGGCTTTAAACTTTAAAGAGCAATGATAAGGCATTAACCTCAGAATAGGTTTCTAAATATTTATCAGTATGAAAAGTATCTCATTTTCTTCCTCATTTATCTGTATCTTAGCAATGTCATGTGTAGCAAAAAGGAAAATCAAAAGTGTGAATTTCCCGGAGGTCACAGTTTTACAGTTTATCCATCCTAGTGATTGTTTGATTCACTAAATTTTTCTCATATTTCTTTTAGGTTGGCAACTCATACACTCAGGGCACTTTGCTGCAACCCATGATAAAAGTTAGAAGAAATTATTTAATAATACAACATCATACCCCTCCCAAAAAAATCCCTTTTGACAGTAAAGCCAGCATGACTGAACTGTTTAAAAGCACACTGTGCATAATTATTGTTCTCTTTGTTACTATGTGTTCTTTGTCTATGATAGTTCTATGATTATTGCACTGTATTATGGGATTGCAAGGTTAAAGCCAAATCAGTGTTCCCTGAAGGATGAAGGGAAGAATTACACATATCAGATAAGGAACTGCAACTGGAAAACAGATGGGTGACAAGGTGAGAAGACTCTTTATGTAGAAGATGTCAATGTGTCTAGATATGACTAGGTTATTGGATGTTTCATTTTTTTTTTTACTTCTCACTCAAGGATGTGTTTTTATTGATTTTTGAGAGAGAAAGAGAGACAGAGATAGAGATATAAAAAGATGAAAGAGAGAGAGAGAGAGAGAGAGAGAGAGAGAGAGAAAGAGAGAGAGAGAAAGAGAGAGAGAGACATTGATGTGGGAGAGAAACATTAATTAGTAGCCTCCTGTATGTACCCAGACTGGGGATGGAACCACAACCTGGATATGTGCCTTGACCAGGAATTGAACCTGCAACCCTTTGGTACATGGGACAATGCTCTAACCAACTAAGCCACCACACTGGCCAGGACTGAATGTTTCTTTTTATCTTGAGGTGGGCCAAGAAGTAAGTCAGGATCACAACCTGGTTCCTATAAAGTTGTATCAGGCTTTGACGAGTGATTCCTGGCAGTGTTAGGAGGCATTATCAAATTATTTGGGAAGAGATTTCAAATAACCTAAGACAATTCCCTTTGGTGTTTACTCTGTTCCTCTAAATTTCACATCCATAATCTCTTTCAAATCTATTTACATTTTCTACCACTCCCCAATACCTTGTTCAATTGCTTGAAATCTTTCCATTGGATTACTGCAACAGACTCTTTTCTGGTTTCTTGATTTTAGTTATGCTTCTATTCAATATATTTCTTTATTACAGCAACAACTAGTTTTCTCAAAAAAACTAGAAAACACAAATTTTTGGCAAATAACCATCTTAAAAAAGAATGGAGAATTGTCAAATGAGTTTAGAAAATATTACATACTAAATCTCCCTTTGTGGAATTGGTAATGTATGTCAACATATTAACGACACTATGAAGTTATGAATTAAAGAATTCCATTAAATTGTATTTAACCCAGTGGCCAATTTACACATTTGATGACAGAAGGTTTGCTTTATGCTCAATGAAATACATTTGGCATGACAGTGTGTTGCTTAGCCTCAAAGGCTACCAGTTGATTACAAAATAAATTCCCAAATTTTTGGCATTTTATTCAAGCCTTTTTAGTTTTTAACTGTTTATTACTTGTCATCTATATTGAACAAATACTAATACAATGATATTTCCATCTGGCTAATAATTCTACGTATTTATTGCTCCATTTGTATGTACTATTCTCCCCATTCTTTTCCTGACCATCTTCAGTTCTCAGGAAACCTACATTGACCATTAAGGCTAGGGTACAATTCCCTTGTATGACCCCTCATACTATTTTTTTGCTTACAGTTGTACTTTTTACTTTGTAAGTCCACTAGAAAAGTAGTCATTTGAGGGTAGGCAATATAGTTTGATCAGCATTGTGTTCTTAGAATCCAACATGGGGGTGAGTATGTTATATCCTGGATAAATTTATTTGAATAAATCATGTAATAAATTGTTTTAAAAGATTGCATTCAATAATAAACATACAGAGGTAGTGCAATGAAAGGAAAATATTGAAAAAAATTTTCTCTAATTTAAAAGACATCAAACATTGAGATTAAATTTTTATAAACATTAGCAAATTCATTGTTGAATTAATCTTTGAGGTGATTGTTTTTATCCTGTTTTACAGATAAAGAAATTTAAGACCCAGAGAATTTAAGTTTCATAGCAAGTGATAGAGCTGGGATTCGTCACATTCAGATCTTTCCAAAGCTAAAACACAGGCATAAATTCTTCAACTGTGTTACATTGTGCATTAAGAATAACAACACTATTGCATCAATAATCTTATCTTTGATATGGTAGTGACTTGTTTGAGTACAGTATAATGGAACACTCTGTAGTTAAAACTGCAGTCTGAATTTCTAATACTAAAGCTCATGTCTTTACTTATTCAATCTTTCTCTCAGCTCAGAATCAAGTTATCACAGATTTGGAAGGAGCTTAAAGAATCAGCTAACACAGACTCTTCCCTGGGCATGATATCTTATATGTCATATCCTCCAAGACTGCTGTCTTCTGACCCTTTTTCCTTCTAAATATTCTGCATCTCCAGTTTGCAAACCAATGGTGCATGTTTGATGTGTGCTCTCTGCTGCAAAACAAGATCAATCCTCCCCCTTACATTTTACAAATAAACTGTTGCATTTTAAAATAAGTGAGTAATTAATAAATTTAGTATATTTACTGAAAGCAGTATTATGATTTACTAGAATTCATTATCTCAACCATACTGTCTATTTTTATTTTTAGGCAATTTTACGCTTCTTTTGCTGCCTTTCATTTAATTTTCTTAATCATATGTTATCTGTTAGCAAGTCATCACAGCCTGGTTTTCAGATTTAAGGGAGGATAATGTATTTGAATTACTATGATAATTTGGGGGAATACAACTTTGTCAAGTTGGTGTAAATTTGCAGAATAAGGGGGGCAGTGTCATATCAGTCCCTAAGTTAGCCTCTTCTCTCTCTCTTTCCCTTGTTTTGTTTTGTTTTATTTATTTATTTATTTAGTAGAGAAGGGAATTTAGAAAAACAAGAAGCTGCAAATGGCACACTTAATACAATTGGCATATTTTTCAGACACTGACTTCTTAAAAAATATATATGCATGTATCTGTGGTTAAAAATGAAATTTACCACATAATGTCCACATTTCTCCTGTACATTGAGAAGTGTTAGAGAATTAATCAATATTTCCCTGATGCACTTTGATCTTCAGCAGCAATTTGCTCATAGTTAATTGCTCTAATTTCATTTCAATTAATTCTATACAACAGAGGCCGATGCATTTTGACCTTAGCCTCCAGTGATAGATGTGTGAAGATTGATAATGTATAAAATATTTTCACTAGGCACTTGCACATGCTAGTCTTAATAACTAAAAAGAAAGAAAGAAAGAAAGAAAGAAAGAAAGAAAGAAAGAAAGAAAGAAAGAAAAGAAAATAATATAATATAATATAATATAATATAATATAATATAATATAATATAAATATCTTATTCCTTGAAGCTCACCAGAATTTGGTAGGATATAATTAATGATGTGTCTAAAATCCACATTACACTAGATTTTTTATATCTATTTTAGTGGCATGTCCACATTATGGTATTATTCTACTGTTCATAAAAATGTTACTATATTAGAAGTAAATGACACCAATTTGGGGGCTAAATATTTGAATTTTTTTATTAATTTACATGTTAATAGTAATTCATTTAATTTAATGAATTGAATAATGGGTAAGAATACTGGACTTGGGACCAATTTTTAATATTAGCCTTTAACTAGTTAACCTTGGACTTGATCAAGATGCTGGAGATTTTTTACTTTTTTGAGATTTATAATCTAGTAATAGACCTGTCTTCTAGAAACAATGGAATTTTATAGGAATCCTATATAATAAAGAGCAAATATGCTAATTAGACTGGACAGCAGAACAACTTTCTGGCACGACCAATGGGCTGGGGGTGAGGCTGCGGGGCTGCGGGGCAGCGAGTCAGCGAGGGCCTACTCTTGCATGATTTTCGTGCATCAGGCCTCTAGTAGTTAGATAACATCTGTATCAGTTGTAAGTTGTAAAGTTATTAGAGCTATTCATAGAGGAGCTTTTGGAGTTTGAAAGGTATAATTAAAGTGGGTACCCAACAAAATATAATTAAAATTGAACACAGTGGGTGTGTTTTAAGCTTTGTGGATAGAGACTTAGACTGAACTCAAAGTTTGTTAGAACCTTAACATTCCATAATGGTTGAATTATAAACTAATATAAAGTGCTGAAAAAATAGAAACAAATATATTAGTTGCAGTGTGCATGGCCTCTTTTATTTTACTTACCATGGAATTTATCATTTAGGATTTCCTTATTATGTATTTCAAGGGGAAACTAGGATGACAGGGTGAGAAATGTTCAATAAAAGCACAAAGAGTCACTCCAATTATCAGGTTAATCCAGGATGAATTATACGTGACAAATGGTGCTGTCAAGTCCTATTCAATGAGGGCAAGTTATTGTTTATCCTGAGAATATGTATGCAATGGGATTATCTGCTTGGATGTATAATGGGATGAAGTTTTGCTTTGTCTTTGAAATCTTTTAGGGTATTGCCTGTGATGTACATTACATTTAGGTTTAGTGCTTATTCAGTAATAAAACTTTTATTTCTCTATTACCTTTCTGGAGAGGTGCTTTGGAGTGGAAAGATAATTTTGGTTTTAGTTATATTTCTTCAACAAATAGCAGTGTGTGTGTGTGTGTGTGTGTGTGTGTGTGTGTGTACTCATTTTGTACAGGTGTTCATTTTGAAAAATATCAAGGGCAAAAAGAGGATACTTCCATATATATGTACCCCTATGTGCATTGCAGCATTATTCATGGTGGCCAAGAAATAAAAATAATCAAAGTGTTCTTTGATAGATGATTAAATAAAGAAGAGTGCATTATATATATATAGTCCCAAAAATGTATACACACTCTAATAATGTGTATACACTTTAATAGTTGATAGCTCGATTTTGAAAATGAAATGTATTCTAATAAACATTCCCTTTAAAATTATTTAAAGTGCGTGTATACATTTTTGGGGACACCCTATATGTATAATAGAATGCTACTTAGCCATAAGAAAGGATGAAATACTGCCATCTGAAACAACATGGATAGATCTTGAGGATATCATGATAGGCAAAATAATTCAGACAGAAAAAGTCAAGAACCATATGATTTCACTCATATGTGGGATGTAAAACTGAAAGCAATAAATGAACAAATAAGATAAACAAACAAAAACTTATAGACAAGCACAACAAATGGTTACCAGAGAGAAAGTGTGGAGGGGGATAATAGTAAATGGAAAAGTAGTCAAATAAGTGTTGGTGGAAGGAGATTTTACTTTGGAGGTAAATATACAATTCAATATGCAGATTATGTATTATAAAAATTCTATACAATTTTATTAACTGTGGTTGCAATCAATTATCAAATATAAATTTTAAAGTAGAACCAAAAGGAAACACTCAAAAAAATGAGGATGCTTCTACATTACATATATATTGTATTGCAAATAGATAATATGTTCTATTAACTATTACATAGATATTGAACCCATTGCCCATGGATAATTATTTAGGAGTTTGATATACTTCTATTTAAGTTGATGCATAAAATTTAAATTCTCATTTTTAACAGAACAATGGATGTGCCAAAGTTTACAAATATCACTCCAAGTCAGTTATTATAATCCACATTTTATATAGTACCATAATTTATAGCTATCTTTTGCTGAAATAAATTTCTAAGTCCATACTGTGGCTGTCCCTGCCCTAGGGTGCCACATAAAAAAACTGAAACTTAGATAACCTTCACGTTCCTCCCTGTAAATTCTCCACTTGACTAGAAACATATAATCAGTCAGACAATTCCCAAATGTCAAGCCAGCTCTGGGCCTTCTCACCCCAAACAAGGTTCCTATGTGGCCTTAGTGAATCAGCTATTTTCCAGGTCTCTTCCTTGTTCTTCATTCTTTATCTTGTAAAACCTTTTTGTCTTTTGTTCCATTTTGCAGGTCCCCTAAAGAAGACTGTTTGCTTCATGAAGTGTTTGTTTGTATAATATGAATTGTCTTTTTAAATCATTGTTAACACTAACTCTATTATCCAGTCTTTTGAAAATAAACAGATGAAAACTATATTGGAACAGAGATTCTGGAAATTATGTAGCAAGCCTGGTAAACACACAGTACAATATACAGATGATGTATCCTAAAATTGTACACTTGGAATTTATATAATTTTATTAACCAATGTCACTCCAATAAATTTAATTAAAAAATAGAATATGTAAGATGGCTGTTGGTAGAATATACAAATCTCAAAAAAAGTTGCCTCAATTAATTGCAAAAGCTAAGATGGATATAAGTAGAAAGACTGTTTCTTAGGTCACCTTATGCTATTATCCAGAATTACATCATTTTGGAATACATCTTAGGTTTTTGTAACAGTGTGATACTATAGGTCATATTTTCTAACTAATGAAACAAATTCTGAGGGGAGGGTTCAATAAACCTAAGGCCATATTCTTTGTGCTCTCTAACTCTTACTTTGATTTCCCTAACACCCAAAATCCAATGTTGTTATAAAAGCAAAGACAGAAGACAGCCTTTGGTAGACTATCACTTGAATGAATCTTGCTAATATTTTCCTCCAGCAATTGAGTTTCCAAAGGATGAATGTATTTGTTTTCCAGATCCAAGTATGAAAAGAATTATTATGTCTCCATAAAATTGCACATATATGGCTCCAAACAGTGTTTTTATGGGGTTCTCATTTGGTTTAATGAACACAGTTATACACTGAAGAGTATTTACCTCTGTCATAATGTGCCATGTCATCAATTCCAATATGAATGTATCTGCTAAGCAACTGATAACATCAGGAGGCTGGTTGCTCTATTATGAAATTAACATTAGGTCCAAATAGCTTACATCATTGCAAACTAATTGTTCTTAAATTACTATCCTATATAATAAAAGCCTAATATGCAAATTGTGCCCTCTGCTGGGAGTTCGACCTGGGGGTGGGTCCAGCCCACCAACCACCTGTGGCCCCTCCTCCCAGCTGGCCCTGCCCCAATTGCCCCCCTCCCACCCTGATCAGGGGCGGGGATGGCTAGGCAACCTCCCACATCCCCTCCCCTCCCTCGGCTGGTTCAGCATGATTGGCCCCAATTGGAGGGGACAGCCAGACCCCACCCATGCACAAATTTGTGCACAGGTCTCCAGTCTTTAATAAATGTATTTCATTTTTATGTGTTGCCTATCTAATAGTTTTGTGTTTATTTTATTCACTTTTTTTTTTTTTGGTGAGTAAAATAGTATAAAACTGAAAGATTTTTTTAAAGTTTTCATTAAGTTCTTGGTAATTAAGGCATAATACAAGGGGATGTCTTTTGAAAATATATAATTAGTATTAATTTAGTTTGCACATGTAGGTACTGAAATACAAGTGTAATGATATTTCCTTAAGAGCTAATATCTATAGGGATATTTTGACTTTAATTAATATATGCATTTGTATGTATACTAGAGCCCCAGTGCATGAATTTGTGCAGGGATGGGTACCTCAGCCTGGCCAGCGATTGGTGCCAATGGGGGCCACAGGAGTTTGGCTTGGGGGAGGGACCACAGGAGGTTGGCAGGCCGAGGGGAGGGGCCGCAGGAGGTTGGGTGGAGACAGCTCTTGCATTGAGCCGTAGCAACTGGTCATTCAGTCATTTGGTCTTTAAGTCACTTAGGCTTTTATATAGATTGATATTTGCCAATATAATTTTGAGATATTGAGGTAAAGAAAGTGAAACTGTAGCTGTCTTCAGAGAAATCAAGGAATTAAAAAAAAGTCATAACCAATGGACACTGGCACTGGGGCGGTGGGCTTGCCCAGGATGGGAATGGCTGGAGGGGGTCAACTGGGGGAAAAGGAGATATGTGAAACTTTAGACAATAAATAAAATAAAAAAAGACCAAAAAAAAGTCTGAGTCAGGAAAGTAGAAAATTTATAATGTATTGGGTAAAGCCCAAATCAGAGTATTTGAGGGAGTCTATCTTATGGTTTATTTGACTTGCTCTAATATTTAATTTGAAAATTTAAAATAAGCAATAAACCAGTGATTTGACAAACCACATATAAGGAATGTGAATTTATCCAAACTAGGTTTTTGTAATAGTGTGATACTATAGGTCATATTTTCTAACTAATGAAACAAATTCTGAGGGGAGAGTTCAAGAAACCTAGGGTCATATTCTTTGTGCTAACTCTTAGTTTGATTTCCCTAACACCCAAAATCCAATGTTGTTATAAAAGCAAAGACAGAAGACAGCCATGTCTATTTGGAAACTCAACTGCTGGAGCACATATATATCAGGTATGTCTATTTGGCTAGTTTTTCTGAGATTTAAAAATTATACTGCCTGATATACTGAAATGTATATTCCCAGAGTTATCCCTTCTTAAAGAAGAATAGCATGGTTAGGCTTGAAAGGCCAATACAAATTATGCTGTCTCACTCTAAATGATTTGCAACTTACAAAACCAAATGGAGCAGTGATTCTAATTTTTATTGATATCTGATCCATAATCAACACCTTGTGAAACTATGGTATATCATGATGGTCATTATAAGTTTCTAATTTTAAAATAGATGAATTAAAATGGAAATATTTTTTATAAAGAAAAGAATATTATGTTATGCATGTTAACTTTAATGTGTTTCTTATCAGGTGAATTAAAAATAAGAGAGGACTATTTTTTTCAATGTATATATTTCTATGTATTTTAATTTAATGCAGTTAACATGTATTTTATAATTTGAGAAAAATAAAAACTATGAGGAACTATGTGAACATTGTATTATTCTCTATTGTACTTTATATATTCAAAAGCATGAATATGTAGTTTTGAAGAAACAGAAGTAAATGGGACTTTAAAGGCTTTCTGGGAGGATCTTGAATGAATGTCTGCTTTAGATTTAAACAATCTGGAAACTTTATCTCATAATCAGATAAGATGGGTGTTATCCTGGAGCTTTAATCAAATTGAAGGCCATTCCAAGGATTCAGTGTTATTATGGGAATATCTTGGCTCAGCCAGGTTGTATCAATGAAAATCAGATTCATGCCCCAGAGGCAAACATTGAGCAAAAAAAGAAACACAAAATTTTTACAAATTAAATTTTTAAAAAAGGGGCCATCTGCAGGAGAGCAAGATACATTATGTTCTTGACCTAAGAAAGCTATAGTATAATGGCTGTTTGCTGAAGGACAAGTGTAGAAAGGACACATGGCAAAGATATTATTTTTCTATGGCAAAATAAACTATCCAGAGACATAACAAAACTCAACTGGCCACAGGGGGCCATTCAGTCTGAGACAGATTCCTACAGCTAGAGAAGCAGAACTAAAGTCAGTCAAAGGCCAGAGATCCAATCAGGAAAATGTCAGTTTGAAAAATAGTGAGAAAAAGTAGCATGTGAACTCAGAGTTTCAGAAACTCCTTGGCATTTGCCTGGATAAAAAACTTAATGGCTTTAACAGAGTTTCTGTTTTATCTATAGATGGATAGATTCAGGGAAGAAATGGCAGATAATAATGGAGTAGGATAAGTGAAGAGGTAGTCCCTGGTGATGAGAAGGTAAAGGATCCGGAACAATTGTGGACATTCTCATCATTTTATTGAAAGTTGTCTTTGAACACACAGGAAGCTAAGGAAGTCTAGACTGAGAAATTCTGTGTTATTTTTTTTTCCTTTTTTATGTTGTTAAAGTATAGTTGATATTGAATATTATATCAGTTTCAGTTGTACAACATAGTAAATATATATATATATATATATATATATATATATATATCTTATGATATGATCACCATCCCATCACCATACAAACTCATTACAACATTATTGACTATATTCCCTGTGCAGTACAATATATTTCTGTGGCTTATTTTATAAGTGGACGTTTATACCTATTATTTCCCTTCACCTTCACCCATCTCCCCACCTGCCTGCCTTCTGGCAACCATTGGTTTGCTCTTTTTAGTATAAGTCTTTCTATTTTGTTTTGTTCATTTATTTTGTGTTTTGTTTTTAAGACTCCACATATAAGTAAAATCATACCTTATTTGTCTTTCTCTGTCTGACTTACTTTACTTATTATAATAACCTCTAGGACAATTCATGTTGGCCTAGAGGTTAAATCATGCAAATGGCGAGATTTCATTCTTTTATATGGCTGACTAATTATATATATATATATATATATATATATATATATATATATATATATATCCTTTATCCATTCATTTATTAATGGAGGCTTAGATTGTTTTCATGTATTAGCTATTATAAATAATGCTGCAATGAACATAGGGGTGTACATAACTTTTTGAATTAGTGTATTCATTTTTTTTAGGATAAATGGAAGTGGAAATGTTGGGTCATAAGATAGTTCTATTTTTAATAATTTGAAGAACCTCCATACTTTTTCCCTGGTGGCTGTACCAATGTGCAATCCTATCAACAGTACACTAGGATTCCCTTTTCTCCACATCCTCACCAACACTTGTTTATTGACTTTTTCATAATAGCCATTCTGACAGGTGTGAAATGATATCTCATTGTGGTTTGTATTTCCTTTTCCCTAATGATTAGTGACGTTAAGCAACTCTTTCTATGTTGATTAGCCATCTGTGTGTCCTATTTGGAGAAGTATTTATTGAGGTCTTCTGCCCATTTTTTAATCAAATTTCTATGTTGAGTTGTATGAGTTTTTGATACTAACTCCTTACACTTTTTTTATTGTTGACAGTATTACAGATATCCTCCATTTTACCTCTATTTGCCCCCCTCCACCCAACCCCACCCCATCCCAGGTCTTCATCACACTATTGTTTGTGTCGATGAGCTATGCATGTATGTTCTTTGCTTAATCTCTTCCAGCCCCTTCTACCCCCTAACCTACTGAGATCTGTCAGTCTGTTCCATGTATCCATACCTCTGGATCTATTTTGTTCATTAGATTTTATATATAAGTAAGATCATGTGATATTTGTCTTTCCCTAACTGACTTATTTCACTTATCATTATAATCTTCAGGTCCATCCCTGCTGTCTTAAAAGCTTAGAGGTTCCTTCCTTTTTATAGTTGCATAGTATCCTATCTAATAAAAAAGAAACATGGTAATTAGCCGTACATCTGCTACCCTTCCCATTGGCTAATCAGGGAGATATGCAAATTAACTGCCGACCAAGATGGCGGCCAGCAGCCATGCACTGAAGCGAACAGGGAGGCTTGCTTGCTCCAGTGACTGCGGACTCCAACGTTCCCCGCCTGACTTGCCGGCCTCTCAACTGCAACTCTAAGCAACTATGTTGCAAATACAGAAGCTAAACCAAACCCCAGAAACCTGCTTTAGTCAGCCGGGCTTCAGCCAGCCTGACTGCAACATTGTATCAAACACAGAAGGTAAACAAAGGCCAGAAACCTGCTTTCATCAGCTGAGGCCTCAGAGCTAAAGCTGGCCCAGAATAAAAAAGAAAAAAAGGAGCGGTTTGGAGCTTCAGTCACCCGCCAGCCTGAAAATGGCCCTCAGCCCCTCACCCAGACTGGCCAGGCACCCCAGTGGGGATCCCACCCTGATCCAGAACACCCTTCAGGGCAAACCAGCCAGCCCCCACCCTTGCACCAGGCCTCTATTCTATATAGTAAAAGGGTAATATGCCTCCCGGCACCGGGATCAGTGTGACAGGGGGCAGCGCCCAAACCCCTTGATAGCCCTGCGGCTCTGTGTGTGACAGGGGGTGGGACCACAACCTCCCTATCTGCCCTGCTCTGTTAATGACAGGGGAAGGTGCCCCAACCCCCTGATCAGCCCTGCTCTGTGCCTGATAGGGGGGAGCTCTCCAACCCCCTGATCACCCTGTGGCTCTGTGTGTGACAGGGTGCAGCACCCCAACCCCCTGATTTGCCCTGCTCTGTGGGTGATAGAGGGCGGCGCCCCAACACCCCCCTCCCACTGGCCCTGCTCTGTGTGTGACGGGGTAGAGCCATAACCTGCTCATGGGCCCTGCCCTGAGTGTGACAGTGGCAGCGCCCCAACCCCCTGATCGGCCCTGCTCTGTGTGTGACTGGGTGCGGGGCCCCAACTCCCCTATTGGCCCCACTCTATGAGTGACAGGGGGGAGCTCCTCAACCCTCTGATCGGCCCAGTTCTGTGCTTGACAGGGAGGAGCTCCTCAACCCCCTGATCGGCCTGGCTCTGTGTGTGACGGGGGGAGCTCCTCAACCCCCTGATCGGCCCTGCTCTGTGTGTGACAGGGTACGGAGCCCCAACCCCCCTGATGGGCCCTGCTCTGTGCATGACAGGGAGTGGCGCCGCAACTTCCCTATCGACCCTGCCTTGAGTGTGACAGGGGGCGGTGCCCCAACCCCCCAATCGGCTGTACCCTGAGCGTGACTAGGGGTGGCATCGCAACCTCCTGATCCGCCCTGCTCTGTGCATGACAGGGGGCAGAGCCCCAACTCCCCAATCGGCCCTGCTCTGAGCCCGACCAGGGGCTGCACCTAGGGATTGGGCCTGCCCTCTGCCACCCAGGGGCAGGCCTAAGCCAGCAGGTCATTATCTCCTGAGGGGTCCCAGACTGCGAGAGGGCACAGGATGGGCTGAGGGACCCCCTCTCCCCCCGAGTGCATTATAGTTTCATTATATAAATGTACACATTTTTTTTATCCAGTCATCTTCTGAAGGGCACCTGGGCTGTGTCCAGATCTTAGCTATTGTAAATAATGCTGCATAAGCCTAGGGGTACATAGGCTCTTTCTGATTGGTATTTTAGGATTCCTAGGATATATTCCCAGAATTTGGATTGCTGGGTTAAATGGCAGTTCCATTTTAATTTTATTTTTTGTTAATCCTCACCTAAGGATATTTTTCCCATTGATTTTTTTTTTCTTTAGAGACAATGGGAGGGAAGAAGGGAGGGAGGTAAGGAGAGAGAGAGAAACATCAATGTGAGAGAGATACATGGATGGATTGCCTCTTGAATGAACCCCAACCAGGACCAGGGATCAAACCTGCAACCCAAGTATATGTCCTTGACCAGAAGTTGAACCCATGACACTTTGGTGCTTGGACCAGTACTCTAACCACTGAACGCACTGGTCAGGGCAGCAGTTCCAATTTTTTATTTTTTGAGGAAACTCCATACTGTTTTCCACAGTGTCTTCACCATTCTGCATTCCAACCATCAGTTTTAATTATGAGAAACAGAAATTCATAGGCTAAAAGTGAGAACACAATTGTGGGGGAAGGAAAGTGTTGAGTGAAAGTACTAAGTGAACTTTGAGAAGAGTGGAAAACTAGGATTATAAAAAAAAATAGTAAGATCACCAGGCACTGTTGAAAAAACATGGAATTGTTTTCCAAGTTGTCTATGTCAACACAGAGAAAGAAGTTGCATTATTATAGGAGAATACAAAAGAGGAAAAGGGACACACAGATTTGTGGATTTACGATAATTAACTTGAAACTTAAAATAAATAAAAAGGAAGAGAAGAATAAGGAGAGTTTGCAGCTGATAAGCCAGGGAAAAGCTTTTCTAGTGCAGCTCAGTAAGTTGACTGTCTTTGTTAGGCCAAAGTTTGGAGGATTAGGGAGTTTGTATAGCACCTAATAACCTCTATAACTCTATATACCTTCCCTATAGTGTATTTCCAATTCATGGTGAAAGATGTGGAGCCTCTACGTAGTTGATTGAAAAACTAATTAAACTAAAAAAAATGTTGCTCTATTGTTATTGCTACTATTACTATTATTGGTTCTGCAAATAAACATGTTCCCAGCTAAATTCTATGCAGTAGCACCATAATCTTCATTACTATTGTAATAATAGGGGTATTTGGTTTTTCAAAATAAAGCATTAGCTTTGCCATCAGCTATATGGATGTTAGCTGCAGAGATCTTTTAATGTCAAACATAGACTATATGCTATTCAGTCTTTTCCTAATGATGTCAAATGTGATTTGTCTGCTATTCAAGTATTCTCAAAATCTGCTGATATGCTGATATCTGAGGGCATGAAGACTGGATTGCTTTTGTTGCAGCAAAATTTTCCTAGATGCATTCTTGTATTAAGTTAACTTTGTGGAAATTATACATCTGAACCACACAACTGTGCTTTACCTTAACTACAGAACGGCCTCTGTACAACAGAAGTTCTGTTGTTAAACTCATTCTTCACCCTAGGTGTAAGGTAGTAGTAAGAAATGTCTCTTATTATCAAGAAGATTATTGATTTTGAAGCCATGGCACCAGTATGCAAAAGCCTCTATGTCACAGGACACTAAGGTGATCCCTAATAGCAGGTTTCTCTTGATGACCCAAGCTAGTTTGGGTTCCTAGACAATGAAAGTTCTCTTACACAATGGGTAGACTCGATCCCTGGTCCAGGGCAGCATACTGGGGGGCAACCAATTGATGTGTCTCTCTCATATCGATGTTTCTCTCTCTCCCCCTCCTTCCTCATTCCTTTGCACTCTCTCTAAAAATTAATGGAAAAACATCCTCAGGTGAGAATTTAAATATATATCTATATTTAATTATTTAATTATATAACATATATAATTTTACAGAACAAAAGCTGTGTTTTATTTGAGTTGAAGGTAAGAACTTTGACCTTGACACAATTGTAAACTTTTAAGTAATTCTGGTCTGTGAAAAGAAGAAGGACAGCACTTACTATATAATAACAGTACTCAGAGTAGTTAAACAAGTGCTTTACAGTTTTGTCTTATAAAGTATCTATATTATATAAGACTTAGTTCAAGTCTTTATGTACCCATATTTATATGGGTAGTGGTTTTACAAGAATTTGAAAACTCAAGATCCACTGAACAACAATTTTGATGATGTGTTAAAGTGATAAATATAAATATATGAAATTATATGGGAAAATATTATGTGTTATGTTATAATTTTATGTGTAATTTAAACAGGCAGAAAGAAATGAAATAAGCCAAACAGCAATAGTGTTTTTTACTTGTTACTTTAAATGTATATTTATCTGTGATCTAAATGATAAGGTAAGCTAATTACAAAAACAAATCAAAATAGTCTTCTTCAATCCTGTCTCATTCTCTATAGAAAATCAATGAAAAACACTGTACTATGTTTTTATGTATTTAACTCCATATAGCTAAAAATACATTCTTCCTCTCATCCTCCCTTCCTCCTTGTCGTTCCTTCTATCTCTTCATGTTTCAGCTTGAGACTATTGTCTATTGCTTATGATTAATGGAGACATTTCTGTAAATTTTCCATTAAATAAATTTTCCATTCCTAAATCACATTTTCACCTCTGCTATATTCCCATTATAATTAGATTAGAGTTTTTTAGCTCAACCCATACTTAATTTTTATATTATTATGATTTGCAGTTTTAATTTGTAGTGTACTAGTATACTGGATCAGGATTTTATTTCCATTTTGGTACAATTTTAGGTTGTTTTTTGTGTTTATGTTTTTATTTTTGTTCAATGTACTATGATTAATTCAATCCCTTGCTTGTCATTTTCTTGCTTAATATTTTCCTTTTAAAGAAGGGAAACATATCATATTCCCTCTGAATTATTCAAGATTTTGTCTCATTTTCTTTAATTTTCTATTTTTTCTTCAGAGATTATATGTTTGACTCCTAATGATTTTCTTCTTTTCTCTTTCTCTCTTCCAGCTTCTCTAAGATATTTTGCTTATCACTAGCTTTTTACAAAATGTTACCTGATATGGCTTGTAATGGAGTATTTTAAAGAAGTGCATGTTTCAAAGTTATGGTGGTGCTCCTTGGGGTGTATTAATTTGATCAATGTTCTCCTTTATAACTGGGGCATGTTTAGGTGGGTTTTCTCCTCTTCAACTTCTGTTTTTGGCTTTGTTTTTTTTTGTGTGTGTTTTTAAACTTATTTGGATATTGTGTCCCTTTGATTATATTCCTTATCTAGTCTCTCTTGTTATTCATCTCTATCTTTTTTTTTAAATTGGGAAGATAACAATTTTACATTCTAATATCGATTGTGGTTTTTAAAATTCCTGCTATTGCATTATTTCCAAATACTTTTTTCCTCTTGCAGAATTAATTATTAGTAAGTAGCAAGATGTCATTTAAGTTCATGAATGAAATATTCACTTTTTTTTGCCTGTTCTAAGAGTTCTTTCTTTTCTGTTTGTATGTATTGGTAACTCTCTTCCAGTTTTGAGATTTTTTTCTTTAGTATTGGGTGGTTGTTGGCTTCTTGTTCATATGTGAGTATGAGGCACCAACATATTATTTGAAGCTGCGTGTTTGTGTGTGTGCGGTTGTAAAGGGGACTTGTCAAATGTGTGGGCCTTTCTGTAGGGGGATTGGGAAGAGTCTTGGGCATTTCATGGGGGACCCTTTAGTTTAGTATCTTGAGTATTTCAGTGTGTGTGTGTGTGTGTGTGTGTGTGTGTGTGTGTGTGTGTGTGTTTCTCTACAGCAAGGTTCTGTAGTCTCCTAAAGAGATAACCAATCTGGCTATCAAGATTTGGAAGGCAAGCAAGGGAAGCAGGACCAGCTAAATAAAATAGGGAGCCATGTGTTCAAAATTATTTAGAATTTGAAGAAAGGAAGAGCATAGCGTTAAACCAAGTGTAGGACCCTTCTTAGTGTGAGCCGTGGGTGACTACACAAGTGGCTTGCCTAGGAAGCCAGTAGTAAGGGGAACAAGCTATGGGGGCAGACTTCTCACACTGAGCATGCAGACTTTCACAGAATCCTTGCTGCGACTTGGTGTTCAACAGATCACAGCTTCTCTGTTCCCCTCTCTCCAGAGATAAATCTCCTGTCCCCTCCTGGCAGTGGTGAGGTCAGTATTCCAGCTGTAGAGGTAAGGTGGTGATGGTAGGGGGGAAATAGAGGTTCTGAGGCCTAGGTTTTCTTCAAGATTTTCAATAACTGGTTCTGCTTTCAGTCCCAGCTAGGTTTTTTAATTCACTGTGCATAATCAGAAATTGGACTTAAAAAAACCTCACCGGTTAAAAAACATTTTGGAAATTCTTCTTTTAAAATATATTCCATATTACAAAAATATAAGACTTTTTTTCCTACAAAACAATCTTTCTACCCCTCTGTTCTTTGATCATTTTTACCTGAAATAGACCTTAGAGGTAATCTAAATTATGTCCCTCATTTTACAAGTGAATTACTTAAAACTCAGGTAAATGAGTGACATGCACACCGTCACACAACTAGTCAGAAGTACAGATTGTCACAACATTTAACGTTTTGTATAGAGTCCAGCATTTAATGCTTAATTATCTATCATTTAAACATGGGAAATATATTTTAAAATTTTACACATTGAAGAATGTTTGTCTACTTGAAGAAAAAGCATACAGAGCAAAGCAAGTGCCTTTCACACTGTAAGAAATAAAAAAAATTATTTTTGATAGATAATAGGATAAATTGTTAAATACTTATTGTTAACTACTTATTTTTCAATATGCACAATATTTATTCTGTTGGGAAAATAAGGAAAAAACTAATTTTTAAAAATTATCTTTAAAATTATGTACAGTATTTGTACCTTTTAAAATGAGTATTTTTGGATTATTTTCTCTAGATAACAACTACAGAAAACTCTCATTGTGGCATTATATTTATATTTCCCAATATCTTCTCTAAAAATTCCAAGTAGTGATAACTTATATTTTTCCAGAATAGAGCTTCCCTAAAAATAATAAACCAATAATATTATCTGAATTAAATATTTTGATTTAATTTTATGAATATGTTATATCCTTGTAAAGTATGTATGGGCACAAACAGAAGAATATTACTCATTTGATTTGTTGAATGCAAATACTTCTTTTAGTGAGTCTTAGATACTGAAAGCTTTTCCTCTGAAACCATTGCTGAGGAAAAGCAACGTCTGCATCTTAAATCTCACCATTTCAGCATACAAGTTCAATTTATACACGTAATCCTGGTAAGTCAGTCTTATTCTTGAGCCCATCTTACCCTGTTTCACTAATAAATGGAATTATTCATTTTGAAGGTTTTTTGAAGTATGAAGACCGAGGTAGAACTTCTTGGCATTTTCTTTCCACAACTTGAGGAAGTTTTTTTCTATGTATAGAATGAAATCTCATGCTTTTTGAAGTCGAGCTTTGCATGGCTATGTTATTTCAGAAAAATCTCAGCTGGTGTTTGTGCAGTGGGATGATCTGGCATAGCACAGTATTAAAAAGGACCCATGACATGCTATCTTAAACACTAATAGATGGAAAAGGCATTTTTGTTGTTGATTTATCTTTTATACATGTACAGCTCAAAACAAAGTTTTCTTTCCCGAACTTAAAATCATATTTTATTATGTATTTGACAATGCTTTCTTTCTCATATCATCAAAAAGAATTCTTCTTAGTTTAATGTAGCACTATATTTGGTTTTGAAGTTAAAATTTCTACCATCCTCAGATGCTTGCTTAGTTGCAAGAATATCTCATATTCTTCTCTCACTAGCACATACGGATTGAGGTTGTACTAAAAATATAGATATGTTTTTAATTATAAGCATGGCTTCTTTTAATTTTTTTCTCAATTATTAGTGATGTATCTATGTTACTTATAAAATATGATGAATGTTATAAATGCTATTCTTATACTAACATCAGAAGTTCAGCTGCATAGATCAATATAAAATGAGGGAAAGGTAGAAATGACAAAGAGTAAAGTATATATTGAATTCTTGTTTGGAATATGCCCTTTACATAATTTATAATATTTTATATTATCAGACCACTTTTATAAAGTATTATTATCATTATTATTATTGAGGAAAAAGAGGTCCAGAGAAGTTAGATAATGTGCACTAATAAACAGTTAGCAAATGTCAGGTCTAGAACACAAATCCAAAATATTCCAACTTTGAAGCTTAGCATGTCTTTCTATTAGAATTTTGAAGGCCAGTTAGGAAGAATAGAGAGGATGAAGTTGGAAGTTAAAGATAAAGAATCGATTAGGAAAGATGCAAAGAGAGAACGTAAAAGATTAGATGGCCAAATTTAAATGTGACATAATCTTGTTAAATGTTGAAAGAAAGTTTTAAGAGAAATGATGCATTTTGGGGAACTATGAGAAAAATAAACCCATTTTAATTAAATTTAAGGGAGGTTGTGATGGATTAGTTAGGGCAAGAAGGTGGTTGGTAAAACTAACATATTTCTCAATGGAGGTCCTGCTATCATACTTCCTGACACAAGTCTTGTAATGAGTTTGAGGAAACAGTTGTCTCTGGAGGACACTAACATGTTACAATATGCAGGGGAAAAATAATAGAGAATTCCTTGTCCTGTGTGGCTTAGTTGCTTGGAGTTTCATCCCATGCATGAAGAGGTTGCCTGTTTGTTACCTGGTCAGGGCGCAAACCTAGGTTATGGGTTCAATCCCTGGTGGGTCAGGGCACATAGGAGAGGCAACTGATTCATGTTTCTTCTCCCACATGAATGTTTCCCTCTCACATTGATGTCTCTCTCTAAAATCAATAAAAAGCATGTTCTCGGGTGAGGATTAAAAAAAGTAGAGAGAATGGATGAATTATCAGAGAACATGAGAGATTAACACAATTTAGATAATGGGGGTCCACTAAGTTTATTATAATTGGAATCAACCCAATTTTAAGTAATCTCTATAAATTCATTTAGTAAACAAAATGTCAAGTGAACAGTTATCTATAGTTTTATTATTCAGGGTTCAACAGGAAAAATTTCACATACTCAAACAATGATACTGTACACTGTAGTTTTTTCAAGTAAAAAAATACACATCAAAAAGAAAAAAAAGAAGACTGGTTCAAAGGTATATACAAGATGGATGGTAACCATAAGGGACTGGTGGTAGCAAACATTTTACCAAACCTAAGCCTTAAAGGCCAAGGACAGGAAAATATAATGGAAACTAAATGAAGAAAAGTCTGTCTCTAAGAGGAGCAGTGACTTTCACTTGAGATACAGCCAACTAGAGGGCTCTGTGAGAGAGACATATTCTGAGAAATAAATATCAAAATATCATGACCTAACTTTTCTTCTTCTTTTAGTCACCTTTAATGACTACCTATTGGCTGAATTCAATTTGAAACATGAAAGAGATAAAATGATTTGAGAGCAAGCTAAAGGTGCATAGGATGTGTGAGTGTGTGTGGGGGTGTAGAATTATCTAGATCTAGAGGCCTGGTGCATGAAATACGTGCACTCGGGGGTCCCTCAGCTCAGCCTGCACCCTCTCGCAGTTCGGGAGCCCTCGGGGAATGTCCGACTGACGGCTCAGGCCCTTGGGGAGTGGGCCTAAGCAGTCAGTTGGATATCCTTGGTGCTGCCATGGAGGCAGGAGAGGCTCCCGCCACTGTCGCTGCGCTAGCCAGCTGTGAGCCTGGCTTCTGGCTGAGCGGCACTCCCCCTGTGGGAGCGCACTGACCACCAAGGGACAGCTCCTGCATTGAGCGTCTGCACCCCGGTGGTCAATGCACATCATAGCGACCAGTCATTCCACTTTTAGATCAATTTGCATATTAGCCTTTTATTATATAGGATAGTAATTGTGTCAACCTTAGCTATGTCTGCTCTAACTATATCTAGATTCTCTGTTTATATTTCTATATTTCCTGAATAACCCTTTCATATCTTCTTCTCTCTGCAAAACATATTATGCCTTATGTCCAATCCTCATTCTCAGCTGCTTACCTTTATTCCTATTTCAGTGAGAAAATAGGAGCGATCAGTAGAGAGCTTCCACCAACTCCCCATGGCACATATATCCCGCTATTAGCATGTATAAATATGTATTCTGCCTTTTCTTCCCAATAACTACCAGTGATCTATTGTTATAGATACTTGAGGCCAAATCATTAGACTTTTTGTACTTGTTTCTACGAAAACATATCACTAACAATTTAACTCTTTCCTGTATCATAAATTTCTCCCTCTGTATTGAATCATTTCTGTCAACATACAAAAAGATACACTCAGTTTTTTCTTATTAAGGAAAATCCTCTGTTAATGAATTGTAAAGACAGTTCTCTGTGTATCTATCACACATTTGCATGTCTCGCAAAGTGAGGCAAATTATTTTTTCAAGGATGTTTGTATAGGAGTCAGCCCTGGACAATAGAGATAATGTCTCCTGCCAGAGCAAAGGGGAAAATTTCAGAGATCGCTTTCTAAAGACTCAGGTCCCTTAAACTCAGACTTCTTCTATAACTCAAGTCACTGCATGTGGGAGCTGGGGTTCAGAGGACAGACATGAAAATGCTGAAACTATGGCCTCTGCTATTGCTGTGAGTAATAAGCTATCTTTCATCTTTGACCCAATAGTGTCGAGTGTTCTACCATCATTCATGAAATGGCAGCAAGCAAATTTGTAAGATTGCAAGGAAGGTAAAATGCAGAGCCTTAACTTTTATTGACAGCAATCTCATTTCTGTGATACACTATCCTTTGCAGCAAAACTCCTTAAAAATATTGCCTATATTTATGACCTCAAATTTCATTCCTTCCACTTGATTGCATGATGCCGCTGAAACTGCTTCTACCAAAATTTAACTTAAAAATTGCTTAACCCAATGGTCAATTCTTAGATCCCATCTTTCATTATTTATAACCACCATTGGACACTTTTGACCACACTTTTCTTCCAGTTGCAGGATCTTTTTTCACTTGACTTTCAGATCAATACATTATGTTTTTCGTCCTTCCATACGGGATGCTCATTTTCAGTATCCTTTGTAGATTTCTCTTCATTTTTCTTATCTTTTAAGATTTCATGTTTTAGAATTCAATGTCTTGGTCTTGAAACACTTCTCTTTGCTTTCTATATGCTATTCCTTGAATATATTTTAGCATCATGGCTTTAATTATCCATAGGCACTGACAACTAGCATATTTATATCTACAGCCCAGACCTCTCTCTTGAGCTACACACTTACATCCAACTGCTTGACACATCCACTTGGAAGTAAAACTGGTATATCAAACTTAGCATGTCTAAAATTGTACTACTTGTCTCCCCCATAAGCCTATTCCTTTCACAACCTTTAATTCTGTATAATGTCAACCACATCCTTTAAGTTGCTTAAGCCAAGTCTCTCTTATTCTCATGCCTAAAATTCAGTCTTTGTCTTTCCCTTCAGTTATATTTAGACCACACATGTTCTTGTCACCCAAATAGCTACACCTGGTCTAAACCACTATCATCTCTTATTTATCTAGATCAGTGGTTCTCAACTTTCCTAATGCCGTGACCCTTTAAAACAGTTCCTCATGTGGTGGTGACCCCCAACCATAAAATTATTTTCGTTGCTACTGCATAACTGTAATTTTGCTACTGTTATGAATCGTAATGTAAATATCTGAAATGCAGGATGTATTTTCATTGTTACAAATTGAACATATTTGATTAATCACAAAAATAATATGTAATTATATAATGTGAAATATTTATTTCTAATTACAAATAAATGAAAGTTTGTCTTGAAGCATGGTGTAGCATGGGTAACAGTCTTAATATAACAGCAGTAAACTACATTGCTACATTTTGCAACAGTATTCGTAAAAAGCCAACGTCAGTGCAACGGTTGTGATTGCTTCTTTCTCACCAGATCAGAAATTCTCAGGGCAGTCTTTGCAAGAGCACAACGAAGATCATCTTCCACAACAAGTCTACTTCTGTATTTAGACTTGATAACCAACAAGCTGGAAAACCCTGTTTCACAAAGATATGTTGTTGGAAATGGAAGAAGAAGGCACAACACAGTCTCAGACAGAACAGGATATGACTACAAACACTTGATACAGAATTTTGTAACTGGCATTGTAGAGAAATCAGTTCTCGCTGCATCGTTGTTAATAAGTTCAATGAACTCCTCTTGTGCTGTCTCAGAAACATCTTCAACTTTGACTGTGAATGGGCTTCTGACAAGTGCAAATGGGGTGTCAGGTAAATTTGGAAAGTACGATGAAATTTCGTCTGCAAGCATGTGCAAGTGTTCTTTCACAGAAATTATCATCGTAATCCTTTTGTCTGGTTCAATGTCATGTTTCTCAAAGAAAGCAGATAAGGTAGGCAACATGTAAATTTTATTTTCATCCAATTTTTTTTTCAAAAGCTGAAGTTTCATTTGGAAAGATCAGATCTTTTCAGACAAATCGAGGCATGTTGCATTTGGTCCTTGCAGTGATAAATTTAACTCATTCAAGATGGCAAAGATGTCAACCAAGTAAGCTATTTTCTGTAGTTCACTTTTATCACCAAAAAGTACTTCGAACTGCGGTCTTCCTTTCTGATTAAAAAACGTTTTGAGTTCATCACGAAGCTCAAAAACACGTTTTAAAATTTTTCCTCTTGACGACCATCTCACTTCAGTGTGAAATAGGAGAGCATTGTTCGGCACATCCAACTCGTTGCACAGTTGCAAAAACAGTCGACTGTTTAAAGTGCTCACCTTTACAAAATTGACACAACTTATGACGCTTTTCATTACGTCTTGTAACTCTTGTGGCAGCATCTTCATTGCTAATATTTGCTGATGAATCATACAGTGAGTTCTGATGACTTTTTTGTGACTCATTCAGTACCAAACATTGAAATCCAGATCGACATCCTAGCATAGCTGGAGCACCATCTGTGCAAACACCACAAACCTTTTTCCCAAGAGATCTTATGCTCTTTCAGAAATGAACCAACTGTGTCAAATACATCACGAGCAGTAGTTGTCATTTCAAGAGGTTTGCAAAAAAAGAAACTCATCTTTAAAGTCGCCATCATTAATATACCTCATGTAAACCAGTAACTGTGAACAGTTTGCAATGTCTAAAGATTCATCAAGCTGAATACTAAATGTTGGAAGTGGAGCAGATTTAATTTCCTGGATCATCTGATCAAGAATATCAGCAGACATGTCATCTATTCTTCTGCAGACAATGTCGTTAGATAAGGAAATTGCACTCAATTTTGTAACAAATTTGTCTCCAATCATAACTCGAATAATGTCTTTGGCTGCTGGCAACAGTAAATCCTCAGCAATGGTGTGAGGTTTCATAGCTCTGGTGATTCTGAGTGCCACCAAATATGAAGCTTCAATGGCTGCTATGTTTTGTTTGTGGTACTTGCCACCAATGTCAAGTCTGGCTTTCTTGAGTCCATCAGCTTTGCTTCTAAAATAGTTGGTATCCTTGCCGACAAAGATCGGATGCTTGCTATCAAAATGGCGTTTTAGTTTGTTCAGCTCCATAGATTCAGCTAATAGAACTTCACAACAAATAACATATTGCGGTTTCTCAATTCCTGCTGTAATTATTGAGGTAAAACCATACTGTAAAAAATTCTCACTATATTTTCTTAATTTTCTTCTCTACACGATCCATTGTCATGGGATGGTTTGCTAATGGAAATAATATAT